>NC_140368.1:1197500-1202500 GCF_054491055.1 Hypomesus nipponensis
CAGTCAGGGGTGCAGCTCTCACCCAGCACAAGAAGCCCACCTTGTTCTGCATGAATGTTGGATACGACACAAGAATGTCCCCCCCTCTCCTTCCTCCTCCCCTCCAACCCTCCCCTCCCCTTTCCCCTCTCTCCTCCCTCCCCCCTCTCCTTTCCCCTCTCTCCTCCCTCCCCCTCTCTCCTCCCTCCCCTCTCTCCACCCTCCCCCTCTCTCCTCCCTCCCCCTCTCCTTTCCCCTCTCTCCTCCCTCCCCCTCTCTCCTCCATCCCCCTTTTTCCACCCTCCCCCTCTCTCCACCCTCCCCCTCTCTCCTCCCTCCCCCTCTCCTTTCCCCACTCTCCTCCCTCCCCCTCTCTCCTCCATCCCCCTCTTTCCACCCTCCCCCTCTCTCCTCCCTCCCCCTCTCCTTTCCCCTCTCTCCCCCTCCCGCTCTCATTTCCCCTATCTCCTCCCTCCCCCTCTCCTTTCCCCTCTCTCCCCCCTCCCCCTCTCCTTTCCCCTCTCTCCTCCCTCCCCCTCTCCTTTCCCCACTCTCCTCCCTCCCCCTCTCTCCCCCCTCCCCCTCTCCTTTCCCCTCTCTCCTCCCTCCCCCTCTCCCCAAGAACCACCCGTCTCACTTTGCCTTTCTGGGGGGCTCCTTCAGTTTGTGTGTGTGCGTGTGTTGTTTTGTGTGCGCGTGTGTTGTTGTGTGTGCGCGTGTGTTGTTGTGTGTGTACTTGAACCAGACTGCATATACTGGAAATACAGCAGGAAAGAACAGGACATCCCCTCGCCCCTCACCCCTCTCTCAGAACCTACAGCCCTACGACACAGGCTCTCTTGCTGTTCTCACCTGAGAGAGCTGCACTCCTGCTCACCTGTCTGGGAAGACCAGCAGAACCTCCCAGGAAGCTTCACTAACGATGACCAGCTTGTGGAACGAGGTGATGTCACTCGCTAGCGCCCCGTGACCACTTCCTGTCCAGAGGGCCCTCGGCACGACACGGCTGCCCTTGGTAATGGCCTTGTGGAAACTCCCTGGATCGGCCCTGTTCCCTGCTGACTGCTGATATGTGTCTGGCCCTGGAGGAGGGGGAGGTCTGAACAGAGCTCGGGTGGGTCTTGGGTCAAATGAGGACTTGAGGGAACGACCAGGAGTGACGTGTCTTTCAGGCCCCTCGAAGCTCTGATTGAGCCAAATCGTTGTTTTGGAGCTCTCACACCCACACATGCACACGTACATGCACACCCCCCACGTCCCCACACTCTATGGAGAACAAATAAACCCACTGCTTTGTGAATCAGGTGAATCATAACCCTGCTGCTCCTCTCTGCAGCCAGATAGAGATCTCCAAATCTCCCCTTTCAGACACACAGAGCCACTTCCCCCAACATGCGTGATCGATGGACCAATCTCTGAAAACAGATCCTGACATCTCCACTTGTAATTTCTACTGTTTCCAGCCCATTTCATGCCACTTCAAGTCTTTCCAACGATACAATGCTATAAATCTCGCCGAAAAAATACCCACCATCTCCCAGAAGGCCCGTAAACATGACGAACGAGAAAAAAAAAGGAGTTCATTGTTCTGATGGATGTGGTGAGAATGACTGTGCTGAGGACGGTTAGCGAGAGCCTGTTAGTGTCCTGGCAGCGGGCCACAGTGTGGGTGAGACGTCCCCTTCAGATTCCTGCGAACATCTGGCTCTTTTCATACCCTCTGAACTTAAAGGGCTGTAAAAAAAAAAACTGCGTTATGTATTTCTCTGCTGCCTGGCTCTGTGTTGTCAGCGTCAGAACGGTTCTCGCTGACTGTGCTGTGGAAAATGTACTCCCTCTTACGACAGGAGCCTAAGCCAGGCTGTTGAGGCGCGGAGATAACACTTTCTCCACGGAGGGAGGGGGGCTCTTTTACCAGTCTTTTTAATTAAACATGAATATTTTTACTTTTACTTGAGTGAAGGATGTGTGTGTCATTTTGCCATCTCTGAGTACCGGCTGTTCTTAGTTAAACAGATTTGTTCTGCATGCATGTCTGCACTCACAGAACCTGGGGACTGATTTCTAAGAGACGCTAATCTTCCAGTCTTGTCTGTGGGACCTTCTGTATACGGTGTTTACATGGTAGCACAGCTTCACCAGGGCGTCCAGTAGCGCGTGAAGCTGTGACTGTAGCTTGATCCTGGTCCCTAGGCTGATTGGACGGATGAGTGTTGGGTTATGGGCTTGCCTCTGCGTTTGGACCCAGTCACCCTGACACTCAGTATGTTCCAGTTCTGGCTTGCTTTGTAAACACGGCTGTCTCAACCATACACTTGGCGGCATGGCCTGATTATAATTCCTCTGGTTCGCAGAGTGGAACTCCGTATTTACTCTAGAATGAGGTTTCCTCAACACAGAACTAAGTACACCATTCTAGCTGAAATCACATCCGTGAGCCAGGCACATTAATCCTGTGTTTCTGCCAGCATGTACAGTGTGCTAGCTGCAGGACGGACTCCAGAGGTGTTCATTCATCTCAGGCTAAGTGCTGTGAGCTTTTGATCAGGGTGAGTACATGTTTGCGTTAGCCTTAGCTAGCCGAGGCTCGTATTGACTCTGCTGTGAGTCGGCGCTAACAGACGAGCTTTGTGCTAACGGAGGACCATCCCTCACCTGGCGGCCTGGACGTCAGCTGAGCACACAGACAAAGGGATAACCACCGCCTCCTTATCCCCGCTCCGGCTGGCGTCGGACGTACGTGTGACTCAGACACATCGGTGACGAAGTCACGACAGACGTCGAAGGGACGGAGGTTTCCTTTGACTGACTGCTCAGATGAAACACTAAACACAAAACAAGTCCCCTTTGAAGGCACTTGAAGACTAACATTATTACACCATGACATGACCCTTTGAAAGCAGTCGATCATCATGTGGTTTGACCACAAACCTCAGAGCAGAATGAAGGCAACAATGAGCTTAAGAGAGACTTTTAAGTGCTAGGATTTGTGTGCTTTTGACAGCCAGACGCTAATATTTTATGGACACATGAGTAAGTGGTTGTGTATGTGGTTGTGGATTGGGTGTCTGTGTGTGAGTGTGAGTGTTTGTGGTTCTGTGTGTGCATGGTTGTGCATATGTGTGTGGCCTGTATGTGTGTGTGTGACCCCCCCCCCCCCTCCTCCTCTATAGGGATGTAGGGCCTGGTGAGCATGCTTTCTCAAGCCAGATACACACACACACACATGCACACTCTCACTCTGAGAATCTGCACCTGATGGATAGCGTGAGCCACAAGGTCCCCCTCTGTCCTCGCTCACCGCTTTCCCGCCCAGACGCTCATGTGACACATGTGAGCCACTTCCATGAACCCATAACATCGAGCTCATTTCATGTTATTGCCCGTTGCATTCCATGTGCTGAGTGAGACTAATGAGGTCTTATGTGTGCTTCATTGAAGGCCTAGGAGATTGTTTTGTGTGTGTGTGTGTGTGTGTGTGTGTGTGTGTGTGTGTGTGTGCAGATGGCAGCAATCTTCTTGCAGCTAAAACAATGTAACGCAGAGGGACGTTTTGGGGAGAGAGAGATTACACACTCCTCAACACACGCAGGAGAAACGACACTCCAGGGAGACAGTTCAGGGAAGAGCTCAACACAAAACACTCCAGCATGCTGGAAGATATCCATGCAGACATAATCATACACACATAGACACACACAGACAAACACAGACACACAGACAGATACACACACACAGATACACACACACAGATACACACTCGGAGTATGATAAATACATACACACACAGGTCAGTGGGTGTGCAGATACACACACACACAGACACCAAATAACCACCCCAGAGCCCAGACACCCGTAGGCTAGCACATCTGGAAAGTTTACACTGTCGATTGATTTGTCACTCTGGTGGTTAAGTGGTCTTTGCCCTTGTTTCCAATGGAACTTACAGCTTTTAGGGTCTGATAAAAGCTTGCAGGTATTTTCCACCCCTCTTGCAGATGCATCGTTACTGTATTGTTCATCTGATGCAGATTCCATAGCATGATGTCATCACTCAACACGGCAGGGTCTTAAAGTACGTTGGACTTGACGCTTACGTGTGACATATTTATCAAAGCGACGGATATGTGCAGCCGACCTGCTCAGAGACTGAAGTGATGTCATATCCTGCCTTTGATGCTTCCTTGTTGTTCTGGTCCAATCAGGGGTCCAACCTCTACCTTTATCCTGCTCCTCATACCGTACTTTCCAGTTGCATCATGGGAACCTGTGTCTGCCAGAGCCTGTGCATGCGTCACCACCCTTCTCCAGCTGTTCAGTCATTGGCCAGCGCATCTCTCCAGCTGTTCAGTCATTGGGTCTGGAGAGGGAACATCTGCAACCATAACTCTAATTACAATCTACAACCTAACTACAATATTACACAGTACAGTGCAGAAAAAACTGTATTGTATCTTAAGTGCATCGATTAACACACACACAGCACTAGCATTGGTCCTCAATGAGCGGTGGCTATGCTAGCACACACCTTTAGCCCTGCTACCACAGTAAGAAGGCCATGCTATCGAGTTACTTGCTAGCTCACACAGGGCTACCGGTGTATGTGCTAGCATAGCCACCCCCATTGAGGACCAGAGCTAGAGCTCTGTGTGTTAGCATAGCCACCCCCCATTGGGGACCAGAGATTGCGTTGTGTGTGTTAGCATAGCCACCCCCCATTGGGGACCAGGGCTAGCGCTGTGTGTTAGCATAGCCACCCCCATAGAGAACCAGGGCTAGCGCTGTGTGTGTTAGCATAGCCATCCCCCATTGAGGACGAGGGCTAGCGCTGTGTGTTAGCATAGCCACCCCCATAGAGAACCAGGGCTAGCGCTGTGTTTGTTAGCATAGCCACCCCCCATTGAGGACCAGGGCTAGCGCTGTGTGTTAGCATAGCCACCCCCATAGAGAACCAGGGCTAGCGCTGTGTTTGTTAGCATAGCTACCCCCCATTGAGGACCAGGGCTAGCGCTGTGTGTTAG
>NC_140368.1:1207500-1260000 GCF_054491055.1 Hypomesus nipponensis
CACTCAGAGTAGTGCACTGTTATAGTACACACTCAAAGCAGTGCACTGTTATAGTACACACTCAGAGCAGTGCACTGTTATAGTACACACTCAAAGCAGTGCACTGTTATAGTACACACTCAGAGCAGTGCACTGTTATAGTACACACTCAAAGCAGTGCACTGTTATAGTACACACTCAGAGTAGTTCAATGTACTACATTGAGTAAATCCAATGTAAATGGATGTAAATCTATTCAGGTGTTTGGTCTGAAGGCCCTGCTCGTTTGAGGTCTCTAACAGGGCTTGTGTTCGCTTGCTTGCATCCTAGTGAGTAGGCCTTGTCCAGGACTGTTCCTGAAGTCTTCAGAACTATAGAACACGCTTTTATCCAAAGCAACTTCCAAGAGAGAGCTTTACAAAATTGCATAGGTCACTGATCATAACAACGAGATAGCCCCAAACATTGCAAGCAGCCAAAACAGGAAGCACACATTGTGAAAACCAAATAAGTGCCAAACGGAAGAACCATAAGAGCATGCAGTTCAACAAGTTACAATTGAACAACATGAAACTCAAAAAGTGCAAGAGTGTACCTGTAGAAAAACAGTCAACAGTACTAACTTTCTCCTCACATGTTCTCTGTGTCTCCTCCCCGCAGGGTCACCCTGGTGTCCAGGGATTCCCAGGTCTTCCAGGAGATCCCGGTCTCAAAGGAGACACGGTACTAATCCACAACCTCCAGATCTGCAGTCAGATGCAGGAACCACTCAGCTTCTCCCCCATAGACTGTGTGGTTCCTGTGACCTCGTGAGTGTTGTCTGAGTGTGTCTCCTCGTTGCCAGGGCGACCCTGGCGTGGGGCTCCCCGGACCCCCCGGACCTCCAGGACCTTCTGGACGGAAGTCCCGCCTCCCGGTACGTTCGGGTAATTGATTAATTGACTCATTTGGTTAATTGGGTACTTTGTTCATTGTCTTTGTCTGTATGTCATGTGTTGTGGTTTCCAGGATGGGGTTGATGGCTCGGGGTACGATGACTTTGACAGCGACATGGAGATGATCTCAGTAAGTGATCCAGCAGCATGCCATCCCAGTAACTAATAAATGCAGGGCTCATTGTGTTGGTATGCTAACGTGAGCATTAGTATTTGTTAGTTTTCAGGCATCACAGCACCTAAGCATTTTTATACTAACCATTAGCGTTCTTTATTACACTTTATTGTAATAAGGGGGAGGTTTTTGAGTTTTGGGGGGATTTAAACCTGCAACTTCTTGAGCTGCTGTCAAATGCTCTAACCACTAGGCTAGACCCATACCCTGTTAACAATGTGATGTGTTGCTGCAGGGTCCTCCAGGCCCCCCAGGGCTCCCGGGCCCCCCAGGCCCCCCGGGCCCCCATCTGCCCGCCCTGCCTGGACCCCCAGGGCCCCCTGGAAAAGATGGGGGGGTTGGTAAACCTGGTCTCCCTGTAAGTAAAACTACAGCTTCACCTTAATCCCAACCTAATCAGTAAAATACCCTTCTTGCTAAGACCAGTTACTGTTTTGTTGTGATATGATAATGTGAGACAATGGTTTGTGGTTTATATTTTCAGATATTGGGTCTTGTTCCTTTGTTTAATGGCTGACCTGGTATGTGTGTTCCAGGGGACTGAGTGGTTTAGTTGGTCTGGGTCTGGGTCTGGGACTGGGTCCGGTTCTGGGTCTGGTTCTGGTTCTGGTTCTGGTTCTGGGTCCGGTTCTGGGTCCAGTTCTGGGTCTGGTTCTGAGTCTGGTTCCGGATCCAGTTTCAAGTCTGGACCTTGGTCCGGGCCAGGGTCTGGGTCTGGCTTTGGTTCTGGACAGGTATTATAATCTGATTCCATTTGTTAGCTGAACAAATGGACTCAAAAAGGCAGCATTTTTCCCCCCAACTATTCTGAACGCTCTATATTTCTGAGCCACAAGTCGTCTGGGCTTCAACTCTGTTTGTTTATGACTTCTAGAGAAACATGGACGTGTGTTTGGGGGGGTGTCAGAAGGTGGTGTTAATGCAGTTCTCTGACTGTACCAAGTCCAGCTGTCTGTGTGGTCTGGCTGTTGGCCACTCCACGCTGCCCTCCCTCCTCTCCCACGTAAACAGCTGGGCCAGACAAGGTCTGCTCTCTGTACCCTGGTCCAGTCCCAGCAGCTATAGCTACAGTTACCTTAGTAACCAGATGATGTCACAACATCAGCATCAGCATAACCCGGCAGATGCCCTTGCTTTTGGCCCTGCTACCTCACGATGAAACGCTTCTTACGGAACATGGTTTCTCCTGGCTGCAATGTTGGGGAAAATCTGCCTTTTTAACGAGAGAATGACGAGGGCTTTTACTAACTGTCTGAGTTCTGCTTTGAACTTCTACTGAGGGAAAGTATTTTGTGTGAGTAAGGCACTGAATACGGTGACTGTAAACCAACTGGATTGAGTTTGGTTGCAGCCTCATTCATTTCAATCAAACACATCAACTTGTGATGTATTTAAGATTCCCATTCTAAGTTTTCAGGTGTTATAGTACAGGTGTTACAGTACAGGTGTTATAGTTCAGGTGTTATAGTTCAGGTGTTATAGTTCAGGTGTTATAGTTCAGGTGTTATAGTTCAGGTGTTATAGTTCAGGTGTTATAGTATAGGTGTTATAGTTCAGGTGTTATAGTTCAGGTGTTATAGTTCAGGTGTTATAGTATAGGTGTTATCGTACAGGTGTTAGAGTAAAGGTGTTATATAGTACTGGTGTTACAGTACAGGTGTTATAGTACAGGTGTCATAGTACAGGTGTTATAGTACAGGTGTTCTAGTGCAGGTGTTATGTAGTACAGGTGTTATGTAGTACAGATAGTGCAGGTGTTATATAGTACAGGTATTATATGGTACAGGTGTTATATAGTACAGGTGTAACATAGTACAGGTGTTCTAGTGCAGGTGTGACTCCTGCTGTGGTTGCAGGGGGTGGATGGCAGAGATGGAGTTCCTGGTGCTGACGGGGTGAAAGGAGACAAGGTACGAGCAGATCCCTCCAGCCTGCTGCCACAGGCACTGTGGTAGTGTGTCTGCTGCCTCTACACCAAGACCTGCATACTCACCCTGTATACATGGTCGGTTTATATGGCTGTGTTTGTGTTTGACAGGGTGAACCGGGAGTGATGGGGTCACAGGGACAGAAGGTGAGAACTTTCTACCAGGATTGATTTACACCAGAGAAACATCTATGATTTCATGTGCACAGAATTTTGCAGATCATGTACCTTAGGAAAAATCACCTGTCGCTCTCCCTCTCCCTCTCCATCCGCCTCAGGGTGACCAGGGCCCAGCAGGGTTCCCAGGTGTTCCAGGCTCAGAAGGCCCAGAAGGGAAGCCTGGCCCCCCCGGTCCCCCCGGTCCCCCAGGCCCCCCTGGACGGGGGTCAAGCCTGGATCTGGAGGTAGGCACCAGACACAGTGTAAAGTAACTACATCTCGGCTACCAGACACAGTGTAAAGTAACTAAATCTCAGCTACCAGACACAGTGTAAAGTAACTACATCTCAGCTACCAGACACAGTGTAAAGTAACTACATCTCAGCTACCAGACACAGTGTAAAGTAACTACATCTCGGCTACCAGACACAGTGTAAAGTAACTACATCTCAGCTACCAGACACAGTGTAAAGTAACTACATCTCGGCTACCAGACACAGTGTAAAGTAACTACATCTCGGCTACCAGACACAGTGTAAAGTAACTACATCTCGGCTACCAGACACAGTGTATAGTAACCACATCTCAGCTACCAGACACAGTGTAAAGTAACTACATCTCGGCTACCAGACACAGTGTAAAGTAACTACATCTCGGCTACCAGACACAGTGTAAAGTAACTACATCTCAGCTACCAGACACAGTGTAAAGTAACTACATCTCAGCTACCAGACACAGTGTAAAGTAACTACATCTCGGCTACCAGATCATCGTCCAGAGTTGATATCCCCCCCTCTGTGTTGTCCCAGTGTTGATGTTGTGTTGTTCCAGGACCTGGAGGGCTCTGGCACAGACTGGTCGGGCTTGTCTCCCAGACTAACAACGGTAAAACACACTTCACAACGACGATGATGATCTGTCAGAGAGAGAAGCGTAAAGCGACCTGGTAGAACCTGGTCGATGCTAACTGTTCTGATCTGTCGTTTTCCTCAGGGGTCCCGGGGAACACCAGGACTTCCTGGACCGAAGGTGAGTCCCGTCCAATGATGTTTCAGTGTAAAACCAGTGTTTGGGAGTGTTTCTAAGAGGCCTGTTCTCCTTCTCTCCTCCCAGGGAAAAGACGGTCTTGATGGAAAACCAGGTGCATCTGTCAAGGTTGGTCCCCATTGGCCCTCTAACAGGAAGGATCAGGAAGTAGTCCCATCACTCTACCTCCCATTGGCCCTCCAATAGGAAGGAACAAGAAGTGGATCTTGTCTCCCTGAACTTGTACTCTCTTAACCCCTTCTAAATGACCCCTCGTATTATCTGTGAATAGTTAGGGTCACAAAGTCAGAGGTCAAAATCATTCTGACCCCTCAGCTTGAAGGAACAGACTTGTCCGCTCGGTAACAACATGCCCTGTCATCCAAGATGAGGAGCAGCACAGGGCTGTTGTGTTGTGGAGGTGATCAAGTTGTGTCCTCTGTCCTCCAGGGGGATCCAGGAGCACCAGGACCTCCCGGTTTCCCAGGGCTGGATGGACTGCCTGGGACATCAGTTAGTAGAACCCCCTGGTCCCCTGGTACCAAAGACATGGGTTAACTGTTCTGTTAGTCTGGTTGTGTTTGAGGAGTGCTGAAGTGTTTGTTATTGTCCTTCCTTTCCTCAGGGATTGAAAGGAGACAAGGGTGCTGCAGGATCACAGGTCGGTAGATTCCTCTCCGGGCCCCAGATCGGGGGGTGGTGGGGGCGGAGGGGGTGGTTCTGGTGTGTTGGTCTTGGATGGAGGGGGGTTAACTGTGTTCCTTTTGTGTCCCAGGGAGAGAGAGGCCTTGATGGGCTGAGTTTCCCTGGTCCACCCGGGCCCCCTGGCCCCCCAGGACCTGTTATCAACCTGCAGGAGGTGAGGCTGCTGTTCAACCGTCTCTCATTCCCTCACCTCCCCTCCCACCTTCGTTCTTATTACAAGTATCATATGTAGCCTGCCAGGATTTCCCTCCCTGATCCTCCCCACTTCTTCAAACGATCTGCTTGACAAACAATGTCACTTCCTATGTGTGAGATGATGTCACTTCCTGTTTCCCCCACCAGCTCCTGCTCAACAACACGGACGGTGTGTTTAATATCTCAGGAGTCTTGGAGGCTCAGGGGCCCCTGGTGAGTACATCCAGCCCCATCTCAGACTCCCTCGCCTGGGCTGGCGGGGCTGGATGTAGACCTCTGTCCCATGGTTAAACACCATATGGGACCAATTACTATGTCATATTTAATTATTTTTGCATTTAGACTCTTTTATCCAAAGCGACATACAGTACAAGTGGTGCATGTAGAGAGTACTGCAGGAGATCAAGGATCAGAAATGCAGATTTCTAACAGTGAGTCTTATGACAGACTGTCAGAGGAAGGGAACAATCTGTATTTAAGGCTCATCGCCAGGTAACTCCATCTTAGCTTCGAATGTAAACCCATTTGGATGTAATTTAAAGTGATTCCACCGTCATCGTACTCTTGCTGCTCAGACGACCTGCGGGTATGTTCCTGCTCTGCTACATGACCCCAGCGCTCTGCAGGGTAGAACTGGACGGTGTAGATAGACATCCGCGGGGTCATGGAATATGTGTTTACCTGTGTCCTGCATACCTCTGTTCTAGCAGGGGTCACGGGGTCATAAGGGAGATATTGGGATTCCTGGGCCTCAAGGACCTCCGGGGTTAAAGGTGAACATGTGTGTGTGTCTGCTCTGCTTTAATCTGATTTGTTTTAGGGTTCTCTGTTCTCCTCTCCCCTTTACTCCTCTGCCCTCTCCTCCTCTCTCATCGCCTCTCCTTTCACTGTGTTTGAAATCATGTTTTAAACGGTTGAAAAAGTATTTTCTAAAAAGTTTTGAAAGGTTGAAAAAATATTTTTGAAAAAGTTTTGAAAGGTTTTGAAAGAAATATTTTTGAAATAAAGTTTGAATCATTGATGAGTATTTGATGAGGACTCTCTACTATACTCTACTGTACTCTACTCTACTCTACTGTACTCTACTGTACTCTACTGTACTCTACTGTACTTTACTGTACTCTACTGTACTCTACTCTACTGTACTCTACTGTACTGTACTGTACTGTACTTTACTGTACTCTACTGTACTCTACTGTACTGTACTCTACTGTACTGTACTCTACTGTACTCTACTGTACTGTACTCTACTGTACTCTACTCTGTTTTAATCTTCTCTGTTTTAGGCTTCTCTGTTCCCTCCCTTTTTCTCCTTCTCTCCTCTCTTTTTTTTGACAGATTGGGGAAAAAAAGGGAAAAAAAGTTTTTAAAGATTGAAAAGATATTTTTGAAAACGTTTTTAAAGGTTGAAAAAATATTTTTTCAAGTAACGTGTTTTGTGTTGGCAGGGTGAGAGGGGCGAGCCAGGGGTTGTCATGGTAGCAGATGGATCATCCATGTCAGGACTCAGAGGGCCAGAAGGCGCCAAAGGAAACAAGGTCACTTCCTCCCTCACACAAACCACTTCCTGGGTCAGAGTTCAGATGGAAGGATTCTGTACTGACAGTGTGTTGTGGATGTATTGCAGGGAGACGGTGGTGTTGCCGGGCCAACGGGGGCAAAGGTGAGCGATGGGATGTTCTTTCTCCTTCTCTTTCCTGTCTTCAAAGGTCAGAGGTCATGATCGTGGGAGTACGTCGGAAAAATCAAGGATCAGAAGCACTTAGTTCTGACAGTATTTCAGTGGTCGGTGTGAAAGACCGGTTTGTATTTACCAGACACAGTGTAAAGTAAACACATCTCGGCTATCAGACAGCTCTAACGAGGCTACGACACGACTACGATGTGCAACAACAATATTTCAATCTGAAAAATTAAACAGTAGAGTGCAACAACAGCAGTGTTGTGTCTGGAGTGCATCTCTGACTGTCAGGGTTGATCCTCTGCAGGGCCACGCTGGGCCAGCTGGACCCAAGGGAGAGTTTGGTTTCCCTGGGCGACCGGTGAGCAATACTCTTTGTTTTGGATCCTATATACTGCGTACAGCGTACTGCGTACTGCGTACTTAATGTGTATTGATGTCTGGTGTGTCTCCAGGGCCGTGTTGGTGTCACTGGACCAAAAGGAGAGAAGGGAGACAACTGGGGCCTACCGGTGGGTCCTCACCCCTTCACCCTCTACCTTCACCCTCTACCTTCACCCTCTACCATCACCCTCTACCTTCACCCTCTACCTTCACCCTCTACCATCACCCTCTACCTTCACCCTCTACCTTCACCCTCTACCTTCACCCTCTACCTTCACCCTCTACCTTCACCCTCTACCTTCACCCTCTACCTTCACCCTCTACCATCACCCTCTACCTTCACCCTCTACCTTCACCCTCTACCTTCACCCTCTACCTTCACCCTCTACCATCACCCTCTACCTTCACCCTCTACCTTCACCCTCTACCTTCACCCTCTACCATCACCCTCTACCTTCACCCTCTACCATCACCCTCTACCTTCACCCTCTACCATCACCCTCTACCTTCACCCTCTACCTTCACCCTCTACCTTCACCCTCTACCATCACCCTCTACCTTCACCCTCTACCTTCACCCTCTACCATCACCCTCTACCTTCACCCTCTACCTTCACCCTCTACCTTCACCCTCTACCATCACCCTCTACCTTCACCCTCTACCTTCACCCTCTACCTTCACCCTCTACCTTCACCCTCTACCATCACCCTCTACCTTCACCCTCTACCTTCACCCTCTACCTTCACCCTCTACCTTCACCCTCTACCTTCACCCTCTACCTTTACCCTCTACCTTCACCCTCTACCTTCACCCTCTACCATCACCCTCTACCTTCACCCTCTACCTTCACCCTCTACCATCACCCTCTACCTTCACCCTCTACCTTCACCCTCTACCTTCACCCTCTACCATCCCCCTCTACCTTCACTTCAGACCACCTTCCTGGGACATGAGATTCAACCTCTCTCTATCCCTTCCTCTCTCCCTATCTATCTTTCCTTTGGTCTCTATCTGTATTTATCTGTATATATCTCGTTGTATATCTCTATGTATATCACTATTTATATCTCTACCTCTATCTCTCTATATTTATCTCTATCTATCTTTATTTGTATCAATTTATCTTAATTCTAATCTGTATTTTAACCTCTATTTTATCTCTAGTTATATCTCTATTTATATCTATCTATCTATCTATCTATCTATCTCTTTCACTCTCTATCTTTCTCTCTCCATGTGTATTTTTCCCTCCCTCTTACTCTCCCTCCCCCTCTATCTCTCTCTGCTTTCAGGGCCCCCCTGGCCTCCCCGGGCCCCCAGGTCGCCCAGGAATGTTCAACTGCCCCAAAGGAGTAAGTTACCCCCCCCCCCACCTCCTCTAACCCGTATTACAGCATCAGCCTTTTCTCCATCTCTCACTGTGTCAGATACTGTGTCTGTACAGCTGCGTATGCTCATCCTCCCCCTCCCTCCCTCCCTCCCTCTCTCCCTCCCCTCCTACCCCTCTCTCCCTCTCCTTCCCTACCCCCATCCCCCTTCCTCCCCCTATGAAGACTGTGTTCCCCATCCCTCCCAGACCTCACTGCAAGAAGGGCGTAAGTGATGCACCCCTGGTGGAGGGCTCAGTGGTGCCAGTCTGCTCCTCCTTCCTCTCTCAGTGGCTCTTCTTCTCTCACTTCATTCACTTACTCGTTCATTCACTCACTCACAAGTTGACTCACTCACACTTACTCACTTGTTCACTCCCTCTCTCGTACTCAGCCACTGGGTCAGTAATCACATCTCTCACTTCCTCCTCTCTCCTTCACCACAACCAGGAAGTTGTGCATGTGGTACATTCTGGTCCCCAGGCCATGTCTGTCCCCGGCTTGGGGCTGCTATCCCAGCATGCAGTGTGTCCCTGTGGGGACGTGTGTGGAGTCTAACCATGAACACTAACCCTCCGGCTTCCTGTAGTGGTGGGTATGCTCTCTGGACTCACCTCACTTCCTGTTGTAGTGGTGAGCATGCTCTCTGGACTCACCTCACTTCCTGTTGTAGTGGTGGGCATGCTCTCCGGACTCACCTCACTTCCTGTTGTAGTGGTGGGCATGCTCTCTGGACTCACCTCACTTCCTGTTGTAGTGGTGAGCATGCTCTCTGGACTCACCTCACTTCCTGTTGTAGTGGTGGGCATGCTCTCTGGACTCACCTCACTTCCTGTTGTAGTGGTGGGCATGCTCTCCGGACTCACCTCACTTCCTGTTGTAGTGGTGGGCATGCTCTCTGGACTCACCTCACTTCCTGTTGTAGTGGTGAGCATGCTCTCTGGACTCACCTCACTTCCTGTTGTAGTGGTGGGCATGCTCTCTGGACTCACCTCACTTCCTGTTGTAGTGGTGGGCATGCTCTCCGGACTCACCTCACTTCCTGTTGTAGTGGTGGGCATGCTCTCTGGACTCACCTCACTTCCTGTTTTAGTGGTAGGCATGCTCCCTGGAATCATCTCATGAACGCCCTCTCTCCTCGTGCACTGCATCCCATAAATAACTTGATGTATTTTAGCTAATATTGGAACGTTTACTAAAATATATTCTACCCCTGCGCAGATTAACCGTGATGGAAACGTCACAAATGGTGAGTGCGTGTGAAGTGTACTGCAGCATGAAAATAATGATTTTATTAGCATTGTTATATGCATGCTGACTCTTGTGCTGCCTTTCCATGCCTGTCCACTAGGGGGCAGCGACTGTCTGACAGGGAGTAAAGGAGAAAAGGGAGAGAGAGGCCTGCCAGGACTTCCAGCCCCAACCAGTATGTCTACACACCATGACCCTTACATGAGGGAACTTATCTGATCGTTCAGTTCAAGTTTTGATGATTTTAAATTACTGGCGATTGTTCTTAATCCTTCAATTTCCCCACAGTTAAATATCTACCTGACGGATCTATGGTGAGTTTCTGTGAATCACCAAACACTGTCATTAGATAAATATCAAACTCTAGAGCTATTAATTGTGTGTGTGTGTGTGTGTTGACAGGTCAGCAGAGGTGAGCTGGGTATGAAGGGGGAGAAGGGGGAGAAGGGGGAGGCGGGGTCCATGGGCCTGCCTGGTGCCCCTGGTCACTCAGGGCTGATGGTGAGTCTCCCTGGACACCACCACACCCTGAATCAAACTTTCCTGTACTTGACTGAATTGAACCAAAATGTATTAGGTTTAAATTAATCTGACTTGAATGTGGATGTGTTCTGAAAGTGCTGTCCTGCTTCCAGGGTCCCAAGGGAGACTCCGTGATGGGCCCCCCTGGCATCCCGGGGGCCCCTGGTGTTCCTGGGTACGGCAGACCTGGGTTCCGGGGGCCCCCTGGCCCCCCTGGCCCACCTGGACGCTCATCAGGTACCCTGAACTACAGCCTGTCTGTCTGACACTCCTCAGCCTGTCTGTCTGACACTCCTCAGCCTGTCTGTCTGACACTCCTCAGCCTGTCTGTCTGACACGCCTCAGCCTGTGTGTCTGACACGCCTCAGCCTGTCTGTCTGACACTCCTCAGCCTGTCTGTCTGACACTCCTCAGCCTGTCTGTCTGACACTCTTCAGCCTGTCTGTCTGACACTCCTCAGCCTGTCTGTCTGACACGCCTCAGCCTGTCTGTCTGACACTCCTCAGCCTGTCTGTCTGACACTCCTCAGCCTGTCTGTCTGACATGCCTCAGTGACCACCAACAGTTATACTGTGATTGACATGAACACAAAGTGAATTCTCCATCTGAGACATGGTTGTTTGGTGATTTCAGTGGCTGGGCTTCCTGGTCCGCCTGGCCCAGCTGGACAGCCAGGACCTCCAGGCTCCTTTGACGGTTCTGGTCCTGTGAGTTTCTGAAGCCATTTGTTGTGTGTGTGTCGTCCATTCCGGCTCTCCCCTTTTACACGATGTGAGGTGTTGTGACATGTTGTGCCGTGTGGTGACCAGGGGTCTGAGTGTCCGTGTTCCTCCTGCAGGTGAGGACGTTCCCCTCCAGGGAGGCGATGATGGTGCAGACGGGCCAGGACAGGCCCGGGGTGCTGAGCCTGGTGGAGGGACGCTCCTCCAGCCTCTACATCAAGGTTCCCCGGGGCTGGAAGGAGGTCCAGGTACATCATATTCAGCATCAGCAGGTGCTCCACATCCACACACAGACCCTGCGGCAGAACATCCACGTTCAGAGCTCTCTAATATACAGAGCTCTGCTTTCATTGGATAGACAGTGAAGAAGGACAGGACATGTAGGAAGAGAGAAAAAGGGGAGGACATTCAGGAAATGGCCTGAGAAGGACTTTGAGAGAGAGGGGGAGAGGGAGAGAGACACTGACAAGTGACGTGACAAACACCCTCTTACTCTCTGAAACAACATGTCTTTCTCTCCACAGCTTGGGAACCTGATCCTTCCCTTCACCAACCAGATCCAGCAAGATCAGGTGACAACAGCTGGGTTCATGATCAGGATGTGTTCAATTAGCAGACGCTTTTATCCACAGTGAGGTACCAGGGCTCCTCTGGGTTAAGAACAAGGCAGTGCTGTGTGTGTGTAGTCTGACGTGTAGTCTGTCTGTTTCTCTCCCTGTCAGACCCGACCACTGCCCAGCCTACTCGCCCGGCGGATCACTGACCCTCAGCAAAGGGTGGGATGAGGCTGCTTCCTGTGTGTGTGTGAGAGAGAGTGTGTGTGTGGTGTGTGTGTGGTGTGTGCGTGTGAGAGTGTGTACCCACACGTACTTTCAGGCCCTACATTCACGTGTTCCTGATCCTCTTGTGCTAGCTGACCCACGGTACACCCTGACCTCTGACCTCTGTGTGCACTCCAGTTGCTGCTGGTGGCCCTCAACCAGCCCCACACCGGGGACATGGGCGGAGCCTACCAGGCTGACCGCAGGTGCCAGGAGCAGGGCCGAGCCATGGGCCTGACACAGCACTTCTACAGCTTCCTGTCCACCGGGGCTCAAGATCTAGCCCACCGCATCCTCCCTCTCTACAGCCACCTGCCCATCACCAACCTCAGGGTGAGAACACCACCTGCTGTGGGGTGGTTACTGCATTTCAACCTCCGGAGGAGGAGGAATCACAATAGCAACAAAATATTCAATTAACATAAATGTTTGGGTAAAAATATGTATTTTAAGGAAAACAAATGTTGACGTATTTTTCTTATTTGTTACTGCTCTATGCATTTATAACGTTTTTAAACTAGATTTACATGGCTATTTGTGAAGTTGTTAGAAAGCCAGGATGTTTATACAGTCGTAAATTAATTTCTGTTTTCAGGAGAAAGATATTGTGTGGTCAATATGTTCAACTTAGACAATATACATATTAATAATTGACTTGACCCAAAACGTAAATGATTCCCTAAGTAACAGGATGCTGTGCTGTGGGTCTTTATAGGGGGATGTTCTGTTCAGCAATGGGAAACAGTTGTTCAATGGTGATGGAGGGATTTTACCCAGAGTACCTATTTACTCCTTCGATGGGAGGGATGTTCTGACTGACCCTTTCTGGTGAGTGTGGATTCTCCATCTTCACCTGCACCTGAACAGACAGTCTTTAACACCACAGACTTGAGGCTCCTGGTAGTCTCTGAAGTCTCTGGTATGAAAACAATAGCAGAGAAATAGTTCAAGCAAATGTGTCTCTGAGAAAGCCTATTAAACGATAGTCTGGCCATGAGCCAGGGAGCGTGTGTGTGTGTTTGTTACACAAGGCCCTTAAACAGAGTGTGTCCGTGCAGGCCCAGTAAAAGTGTGTGTGTGTGTGCAGGCCCAGTAAAAGTGTGTGTGTGTGTGCAGGCCCAGTAAGAGCGTGTGGCATGGCTCCACGAGAGCGGGACAGCATGTTCAGGACCGGAGCTGTGAGGCGTGGCGCGCGGACGACATGTCCGTCGCTGGCCTGTCATCTGACCTCCTCAGCGAGCGCCTGCTGGGTCAGGAGACACGCAGCTGTTCCAACTCCTTCATCGTCCTCTGTCTCGAGGTGTACAAAATGTGACCGCCAAAGACCGCCAAACACCGCCAAAGACCGCCAAACACCGCTGAAGACCGCCAAAGACCGCCAAACACCGCCAAAGACCGCCAAACACCGCTGAAGACCGCCAAACACCGCCAAAGACCGATAAACACCGTGATAGACCGTTCCAGATTGATCCGGATCGGTCTTTTCATCCTCTTCTCACCTTCAGCACTTGGCAAAGGTGTCTATATGTACATTACCTGGAGATAATGTTACAAACTAAATCTTGTAATTTATTGGACTGAGAAGGGCCTGAGTGGGGGATATCTGGGCATCCCACAGCCTATCCCGTAGCAGGGTCAAACATGACATATGGTCGCCCCGTAGTTAACAGGTTTACTTTTGCCTTTGGTTTTGTTTACAATTTGTTCAAATTTGTTCATCCAAATCCAAACATACCTTTACTCAGTTAACTGAGGTCCAGCACCACACCTCAACATCTCGTTCTCAGTTACAACTATGGAAACCAGTATTGCCACCAGAATAATTTTTGATGCACTGTATTTAAATTTTGATATTTACATTTCACATCCTTTTTTGTTAGCTTTTTGTACAACGATATCTTTTTCGTTTAGCCAGTTTCTTTCAATAGCTATTTAATTTAAGTTCAATGTTTTATTTATACCGTGACCGCACATAAAGTGATGAATCAAATGATTAAAAGTTAAAGTATGTAATTTATAGTTGTTTGTCATGTGACTGTTTCACTCTTCTGAGTCTTCTCCTTAGCAATCTTTTTTATTGCTTTTTATTGATGTTGAAAAGTTACAGAACAGAAAAAATGACTGCATGAAAGTCTCCATTAACAGATTTTAAATAAACATAGGCAATGAATCTAAACAAAAATTCACAGCCCTACCGTGATACAACAGAATTTTAGAAAACGTGAGTTTATGCGTTATAAAATATGATTGACTGAATAAATAAAATGTTTCCTTTTTCATACTGTGTCCGTTTCTTTAAATTAAGACATTAAATACATTTGGGCAAAACAATTATTGGTTTGTAATGTTTTTGACATTTAGGCTACTTTTGTGTTTTGTTTTTTTTTGCACAAAGGCAGAAATACAATCAATTACAGAGTATGGAAACACAAGAATGCAGGGGTGTAATTCAGGCTACTTATTACGTTTTTGTAGTCGCCCTACAGTACAACCATATTTGTAGTCACAGTCTACTTTTTTTTTTTTTTTTTTTCACAGACTAGCCAGCTAGCTAGCCGGATCTTGGAAAAACGGAACAGTAGGATTGACGACGCAGGTCAGCTAGCAGCTACAATCCAATCCGTCAAAAACCGAAAGCAAGCCAATCAGCCACGTATCCACTATTTAGCTGTGAGCCTCCTACGATATTTGGAATACAAGGAAATTGATGACATGAACTGGTAAGAATCAATCTTCTGGTGCGTTGATATTAGATCAAGGCGGCAAAAATTGTGTGTAGCATGATATGTTACGCTCTTAACGCCGACCTCGCAGTCTCTCATTGCTTGGCTTGTTAGCCAGGTAGCTAGGTAGCTGGCTAACACGCTAGCTGGGCTAGCTGGATGTTTTCCTGACTCATTGGGTGAGCTGCCATTTTACACCCACAACTGAGCTCTACGCTACTAGGTTAGCTAGCTAGCTATCGTCACAGTAGCTATGGTTTAGCTAACATCTTCAGGTCCGTAGCTTAGGTATCGGATTTGGTGGAGATCATTATTACCTAGAGATACGATGCTTATCTTGTCCAGCTGTGCTAGCTACAGTAACTAGCTAGCTAATTAACTAGAAACCTTAACCCTGTGCTTTTTCGTAGTTTCTGCTTGGCAAGGCTCTTTGCCAGAAATGGGTATTTTTTTAACACAACTTTATAGACAGTTTTAATTTGGTATTAGTTACAGTACAGTAGCAACGTTAAAAGCAAGTATCTGGACTGAAGTCGTAGCCTTGTCTTCTAATGTCGTAGGTGCGCCAGATTCTAGCTAGCGACAGACATCCAGCAGCTAACTTAGCTCGCTGACTTAAAAACAATATAGAGCTAGTTATATAGTTAACTGTATAATCGTCGTGTTCCCCCCCGTCCCCCCATTTTCTAAATAAACAACTCGTTTACAAAGGACGATCATACCAGATCATGCTCTGTTAGCTAGCGAACTGTAGTTACAAAAGAGTTAGCCAGCGAGGGATATTCTTGTCATAAACATTTTGCTAATTACCACTACTCTTAGCTACTGGCTGGTTAACCATTCCTCAATGTTGTGAAATGAAAATAAAGGGGGAAAACAAACTGTTTTAAGGTTGAAATCAAATGATCTGGCATAGAGAGAACCAACAAACTAGCATACATTACGGGAATGCATGCACATATGACTAGGCTACATATATACTGCAGAGATGCTTCAGAAAATGTGGTGATATTTAGCTATCGTTATAATGTCATTTCACCACTATCTGCGGGTCTGCATTGGCACTGAGATCCACTCAACACTTAGAAAGTGTTTATTTAACAGACGGTTTCATCCAAAGCGACGTACAGTACAGGATGATATGAAACTGCGTCCTCCTGCAGTCCAGAACACTTGCTTCAACACTAACTTCCTGCGAGGACTTCGCCTCGGTTTCAGCGGTAGTATATCTGCGTCAGTGATTAGTTAAATTCAGCCTGTGGAGATCATCTTGTCCACACGTTAGATGTGAACTGTTTGTTAAACGACCTTCCTTCCTGTCGCCTGAGTTTACCAGGACTAGCTAGGCCTGTTCGATGTGACAGGCAGACGTGCTGAATGAAGCTGAAGGCTGTGACGATCTTTCGCGAGGTGATGCGTGTGCGCGTCGCTGGGATGTTGAAAGCATCGCTGAGAGAGCAGAATTAGAAGCTGCTTACGCTAAAAAAATGTCCTTGTGCGATGCTCTCTACACAACCGGAGGTACATACTCGCTTAAGAAATTATCTGGGCGTTTTTCCTCACACGCAACATACCCAGAAGCCAAGAGAATTATTCAGAATAGAAGTTTGAGAAACAGTTTGGTGGTTTCAGAATCAGAAACCACTGGGTCTAGAAAATAGGTTGTGATCACTACCTAAAGGATTTACTGTTTTGGTGTTACATATAACTGATCAAAGTAAGTAGGCTAATCCATGGTAATCAAGAATGATTGGTGAGGTGAAAGCCACTGTGTGTGTGTTTACGTGTGTGTGTGTTTACGTGTGTGAATGGGAAATGTAGGGTATGAGGTCACTTAGTCTCGCCAGGAGCCAGGTTGACCGGGGTAATCAGATTTAACAAGCTGAGTCCCCCCCCCCCCCCCCCCCCCCACAAGCATTGTTTTGCTCTCTCTCTGACCACTCACTGTATGCACACACACACACTCACGCTTAAGAGAGCCTCAGACTGTGGAGCTAAGCAACAGATATGTCCAGATGAGATGAGAAGCACTCTGCCAGTGTGTGTTGTGGCTTACATCCTGTTCTTTAGTAGCCTGGGTGTTTTGGAGACATTATGTGCACAGATGTTGTTTGTTGAACTGACCCAGGCTTCCTCCTAGAAGGAGGAACAGGTCGTGGACTTGGCCACGAGCCGACCCGGTGGCTATGTGACACTTGTTGTCGTTCACAGCCTCCTATTTCACAACAAACTGTTTGGAAATCAGCCATTCCCCTCCCTCACCAGGACAGCAGGTACATCTCATCTCAGATCAGCCTTCAGCCACACCTCTAAAAGTCAGTAACCTGAGTGATCTGAACCCAGGTCTGTTCTGAAGGTCGGCTGATGTAATTGGGACTCTGACCAGGAAGAAGGTTGTTCTTCCTGTGTTGATTTCCAGGGGGGGGGGGGGCTCTCTGGTCTGCCAATGGCACAGAGGCGTTGTCTGCTTGTGGTTGCCATGGAAACCGGCAGTGAGCTCACAGGCGGCGTGCCATTGGTCCCTGCTGGGGAGGGGGAGGGGCTTATCAGGTTCTGTTGTGGAAGGGGGAAGTGTGGTTCTCTAGTTGTGCTGGGGAGGGTTCTCTGGTTGTGAGGGGATCCCTGACCCCCGGCCAGCTCTAACTCCACCTGGGCTGGATCAGCAGCCTGTGTGGTCTTCTCTTAGGGCGCTCTGTGGAGCTTCCTGCTGACGGCTGCTGCTGCTGCTGTTTAGATGTGCTTGTCAACAGTGGCAGGAAGTTAACACACACACACACACACACACACACAGCCTTCAGCCTCTAGTCGTAATGACAGGCTAGGCTCTCCCTGCTAAATATAGGCATCAGCCCGCCAGGAGAGCAAGGATGCTGTTGACTGTGTGTTGGTTTCCTGCTGGATGAAATTACATCTGAAGGGATGTTTCACTGAACACATGATGGTTGTCGCTACCAACTGATGCTCAGGCTGGTGTGTCCTCATACAGGTGTGTGTGTGTGTCCTCATACAGGTGTGTGTGTGTGTCCTCATAGAGGTGTGTGAGTGTCCTCATACAGGTGTGTGTGTGTCCTCATACAGGTGTGTGTGTGTGTGTCCTCATAGAGGTGTGTGTGTGTCCTCATACAGGTGTGTGTGTGTCCTCATACAGGTGTGTGTGTGTGTCCTCATAGTGGTGTGTGTGTGTCCTCATACAGGTGTGTGTGTGTGTCCTCATAGTGGTGTGTGTGTGTGTCCTCATAGTGGTGTGTGTGTGTGTCCTCATAGTGGTGTGTGTGTGTCCTCATACAGGTGTGTGTGTGTGTGTCTCATTCTGACAGTGTCTCCTGCCCCTAACAGACCAGTGCGTCCAGTAAAGTGGACTAATCTCTCATTAGCACACTGACGTCTGGTTCCAAAGCGATGGGAGATGCTGGCAAGACCAGTCTGGAGCCTGGTTATAACCTCATACAGGCAGGACCAGTCTAAACCCTGGAGCCTGGTTATAACCTCATACAGGCAGGACCAGTCTAAACCCTGGAGCCTGGTTATAACCTTATACAGGCAGGACCAGTCTAAACCCTGGAGCCTGGTTATAACCTTATACAGGCAGGACCAGTCTAAACCCTGGAGCTTGTTTATAACCTCATACAGGTCATGCAGCACTTTCATCTCCCTATCTGTCTCCAGGTGTGCTGGGAAGGTGTAGCTGCGTGGCTGAGAGGAGGAGGAGGATCTCCAGACAGCGCCCCCAGGCCTGCGGAGGAGAACTGCAGTCTGTTTTAACCCCCCCCTCCCTCCAGACTCCCATCTTTCTGCCCCCCACCCATGGATGAGAGGGAGTGAGGCTGGTCGGAGACAGGAGAGTGCGCCAGGGCAGGCCAGGAGGGCAGCAGCCGAGGAGGAGAGGAGGAGGAGGAGGAGGAGAGGAGGAGCCAGAGCAGGATGTCGTCCAACAGGAGCCAGAGTTCTCACGGGCTGCGTCAGATTGGGCTGGACCAGATCTGGGACGACCTGCGTGCAGGGATCCAGCAGGTGTACACCAGGCAGAACATGGCCAAGTCACGCTACATGGAGCTCTACACGTATCCCACACGCTAGCAAGCTAGCACGCACACGCGCGAGGAAGGTGTTCACACGCGCGGCAGTGATGTGTGTTTGTGTCATCTCAGTGTGTAGATATGTGAAGATGTATATTGGTGTATGTGTGTGTTAACGATTACAGCCCCTCCCCCCCCTCTCTTGCTTGTGCTCCTTGACCCCCCCCCCCTTCCCCAGACATGTGTATAACTACTGCACCAGCGTGCACCAGGCCAGCCGGGGGCCCACGGCCCCCCCCAAGCCCTCCAAGAAGAGCACCACCCCTGGGGGGGCCCAGTTTGTGGGTCTGGAGCTCTACAAGAGGCTCAAGGACTTCCTGAAGAACTATCTGACCTGCCGGCTCAAGGTGTGGCTGCGAGGAGGCTTAGAACCCTGGGCTTAGAACCCTGGGCTTAGAACCCTGGGCTTAGAACCCTGGGCTTAGAACCCTGGGCTTAGAACTCAAAATGCAGAATCCTGAACCCAGCCCAGGCAGAGATAGAGAAATGCAGAACATCTCTTCTCTTTCATCTCAGCATTAATGCTCCCTTCGCCCTCATCTCTCCCCCTCATCTCTTCCCCTCATCTCTCCCCCCACCCCCCCCCCCCCCCCAGGAGGGAGAGGACCTGATGGATGAAGGTGTTCTGAAGTTCTACACCCAGAAGTGGGAGGATTACCGCTTCTCCAGCAAGGTGCTGAACGGCATCTGTGCCTACCTCAACCGCCACTGGGTCCGCCGCGAGTGTGACGAGGGCCGCAAGGGCATCTACGAGATCTACTCGGTGAGGGGGGGGGGTGGGTGGTTGTGGGTGTGATAACATACTGTATGTGTGTGTGTGTGTGTGTGTGGATGTACCATAACCATCTCTCTTTCTCTCCTAGCTGGCTCTGGTGACCTGGAGAGAGAGTTTATTCAGACCTCTCAACAAACAGGTGAGACCTCCCCTCTCTCTCTCTTTCTGCTCTCTCCTCTCCCCCCCCCTCTCTCTCTCTCTGCCTCCATGAAGCAGCTCCAGCCCAGTGTCTGATCCTCTCCCCCCATCCCCTCTCCGTCTCCCAGGTAACGAACGCGGTGCTGAAGCTGATAGAGAAGGAGAGGAATGGAGAGACAATCAACACCAGACTCATCAGTGGAGTGGTGCAGTCCTACGGTACACAGAGAGTCTGACTGAGACTGACTGACCGTGTGTGTGAGACTGACTGACCGTGTGTGTGAGACTGACTGACTGACTGACCGTGTGTGTGAGACTGACTGACCGTGTGTGTGAGACTGACTGACCGTGTGTGTGAGACTGACTGACCGTGTGTGTGAGACTGACTGACTGACTGACCGTGTGTGTGAGACTGACTGACCGTGTGTGTGAGACTGACTGACCGTGTGTGTGAGACTGACTGACTGACTGACCGTGTGTGTGAGACTGACTGACCGTGTGTGTGTGAGACTGACTGACTGTGTGTGTGAGACTGACTGACCGTGTGTGTGTGTGTGAGACTGACTGACTGACCGTGTGTGTGAGACTGACTAACCGTGTGTGTGAGACTGACTGACCGTGTGTGTGTGTGAGACTGACTGACTGACTGACTGACCGTGTGTGTGTGTGAGACTGACTGACTGACCGTGTGTGTGTGTGAGACTGACTGACCGTGTGTGTGAGACTGACTGACTGACTGACTGACCGACCGTGTGTGTGTGAGACTGACTGACCGTGTGTGTGTGAGACTGACTGACCGTGTGTGTGTGAGACTGACTGTGTCCTCTCTCTCCAGTGGAGCTGGGTCTGAATGAGGAGGACTCGTTTGCGCGCGGCCCCACCCTGTCTGTGTATAAGGAGTTCTTTGAGTGCCAGTTCCTCACAGACACAGAGCGCTTCTACACCAGAGAGAGCACTGAGTTCCTGCAGCAGAACCCCGTCACCGAGTACATGAAGAAGGTGGGGAGGGGGAGACTGAATTCAAACTAACCAGTTGTGCATGGTGCTTTCAGAGGTATTGTGTTGACAGGGTGTGTGTGTGTGGTACTGACTGTGATACTGACTGTGTGTGTGTGTGATACTGTGTGTGTGTGTGTGTGTGCGTGCAGGCGGAGGCCCGTCTCCTGGAGGAGCAGAGGCGCGTGCAGGTGTACCTGCATGAGAGCACCCAGGATGAGCTGGCCAGGAAGTGTGAGCAGGTCCTCATAGAGAAGCACCTGGAGGTGTTCCACACAGAGTTCCAGAACCTGCTGGACGCAGACAAGAACGAGGGTGGGTGTCTGACTGTGTGTGTATATACACAATGTGTTGGTGTGTGTGTGTATCAGTTTACCTGTCTGTTTGCCTGGACGTGTGTCTGTTTTCCTGTGTGTGTGTGTGTATATTTATGTGCATCTGTACGTCACAGTGGGTGTGTGTAACCGTATGCTACGGTGTGTGTGTGTGTTATGGTGTGTGTGTGTGTTATGGTGTGTGTGTGTGTTATGGTCTGTGTGTGTGTGTTATGGTGTGTGTGTGTGTTATGGTGTGTGTGTGTGTTATGGTGTGTGTGTGTGTTATGGTGTGTGTGTGTGTGTGTGTTATGGTGTGTGTGTGTGTTATGGTGTGTGTGTGTTATGGTGTGTGTGTGTGTTATGGTGTGTGTGTGTTATGGTGTGTGTGTGTTATGGTGTGTGTGTGTGTTATGGTGTGTGTGTGTGTTATGGTGTGTGTGTGTGTGTGTTATGGTGTGTGTGTGTGTGTGTGTGTGTGTGTTATGGTGTGTGTGTGTGTGTGTTATGGTGTGTGTGTGTGTGTGTGTTATGGTGTGTGTGTGTGTGTGTTATGGTGTGTGTGTGTGTGTTATGGTGTGTGTGTGTGTGTGTTATGGTGTGTGTGTTATGGTGTGTGTGTGTGTTATGGTGTGTGTGTGTGTTATGGTGTGTGTGTGTGTTATGGTGTGTGTGTGTGTTATGGTGTGTGTGTGTGTTATGGTGTGTGTGTTATGGTGTGTGTGTGTGTGTGTTATGGTGTGTGTTATGGTGTGTGTGTTATGGTGTGTGTGTTATGGTGTGTGTGTGTGTGTTATGGTGTGTGTGTTATGGTGTGTGTGTGTGTGTGTTATGGTGTGTGTGTTATGGTGTGTGTGTGTGTTATGGTGTGTGTGTGTGTTATGGTGTGTGTGTGTGTTATGGTGTGTGTGTTATGGTGTGTGTGTTATGGTGTGTGTGTGTGTTATGGTGTGTGTGTGTGTTATGGTGGTGTGTGTGTTATGGTGTGTGTGTGTGTTATGGTGTGTGTGTGTTCACCCCCTGTCCTGTGTCAGATCTGGGCCGGATGTACAACCTGGTGTCCAGGATCACAGACGGACTGGGAGAGCTGAAGAAGCTTCTGGAAACTCACATCCACAACCAGGGCCTGGCCGCCATCGAGAAGTGTGGGGAGGCTGCGCTCAATGTAGGTCCACACACGCACCCTGACCCCTGAGCCCTCCTGTCTGGTGCTCAGCGTTGTGGTGACCCTGACCCCCCTCCTGTCTCCTCAGGACCCCAAGGTGTACGTTCAGACTACGCTGGACGTCCATAAGAAGTACAACGCCCTCGTCATGTCTGCCTTCAACAACGACGCCGGCTTTGTGGCCGCGCTCGATAAGGTAGGGCCTTCTCCTCTGCTTCCTGCCTTGTGGAGATGGTGTGTGTGTGTGTGTGTGTGTTTCTGACATCTTGTTGTCACCCCAGGCATGTGGTCGCTTCATCAACAACAACGCTGTCACCAAGATGGCACAATCCTCCAGCAAGTCACCCGAGCTGCTGGCCAGATACTGTGACTCACTGCTCAAGAAGAGGTGTGTGTGTGAGACAGAGAGAGAGAGAGACAGAGAGAGACAGAAAGAGACAGAGAGAGACAGAGAGAGACAGAGAGAGAGAGAGAGACAGAGAGACAGAGAGAGAGAGACAGAGAGAGACAGAGAGAGACAGAGAGAGACAGAGAGAGAGAGAAAGTTAGCAAATGCTTTGAGTGAGTGAGTGTATGAGAGACAAGCCACTGTGTGAAACTGAAGGTGTGTTCTCTCCTCCAGCTCTAAGAACCCTGAAGAGGCAGAACTAGAGGACACACTCAACCAAGTGGTAAGACACACGCACACAGACACAGACAGACACACACACACAGACAGACAGACCGGAGGTGACAGTCTGGCTGTGTGTGTCAGATGGTTGTGTTCAAGTACATCGAGGACAAGGACGTGTTCCAGAAGTTCTACGCCAAGATGCTGGCCAAGCGCCTCGTGCATCAGAACAGCGCCAGCGACGATGCCGAGGCCAGCATGATCTCCAAGCTCAAGGTCTGGACACACACACACACACAACGTCACCTACATATCCTCTGAATAGGTTCTTCAAATGTAAAGGATGATAAACCATACCTGAAGATTCCCACCCCCTCCCCCCACCTCGTCCTCAGCAAGCGTGTGGTTTTGAGTACACCTCCAAGCTGCAGCGGATGTTCCAGGACATCGGCGTGAGCAAGGACCTGAACGAGCAGTTCAAGAAGCACCTGACCAACTCTGAACCTTTGGACTGTAAGAACCACACACACCTGACCAACTCTGAACCTTTGGACTGTAAGAACCACACACACCTGACCAACTCTGAACCTTTGGACTGTAAGAACCACACACACCTGACCAACTCTGAACCTTTGGACTGTAAGAACCACACACACCTGACCAACTCTGAACCTTTGGACTGTAAGAACCACACACACCTGACCAACTCTCAACCCCTGGACTGGAATGATGGGTGTTTATACTGATTCTGATTGGCTGGAGGGATTTGCTGTTATCAAGCGCATGGCTAGAGCCTTACTACAGTTCAGTATAACTGCACGTGTACAGATTATCAGTTAACAGGTTCACTCATTAACATGTAGAGGAAAATCACTGCATCTCTACTGAAAATAAAATATCCACATTGTATTGCCTTGCTGCTAGTTAGCGAGCCAGCATTTCACCCAGAAAGAAAAGCCTTCCAATCAAGCTACTGTGCCACAACCAATAGCAACAAGATAATAAAGGAGGTTCAGCAGAGTCAGCGTATTGATCATAGATGTGTGTGTGTGTGTGTGTTACCAGTGGACTTCAGTATCCAGGTGTTGAGTTCCGGATCGTGGCCGTTCCAGCAGTCCTGCACGTTTGCCCTGCCGTCTGAGGTGAGACAGCCTGCTGACACCATCACAGCCTCAACACACCTCCTTCAGTCGTACACGTCTCTCACCTGCTGCCCTCCCCCAGCTGGAGCGGAGCCACCAGAGGTTCACAGCCTTCTACGCCAGCAGACACAGCGGACGCAAGCTCACCTGGCTCTACCACCTGTCCAAAGGAGAGCTGGTCACCAACTGCTTCAAGAACAGGTACCTCTCTCTCTGTCCTCTCTCCTCTCTGTCCTCTCTCTTGCTCTCTCTCCTGCTCTCTGTCCTGTTGCAGAGATTCAAGATTTTTCTGGTATCACATTTACATTTATTCATTTAGCAAACACTTTTATCCAAAGCGACTTCCAAGAGAGAGCTTTACAAAAGAGCATAGGTCACTGATCATAACAACGAGATAGTCCCAAACATTGCAAGTAGCCAAAAACATGAAGCATACATTGTGAAAAAGCTAAACAAGTGCCAAAAGGGAAGACCCATAAGAGCATGTAGTTATACAAGTTACAAATTAAAACAACATGAACCACAAAAGTGCAGGACTGTACCTGTAGAAGAACAATCAACAGTAAAATATTACACAGCAAGTACAAGACTTAACTTCGTTATATCTAACCTACAATAGCAACAAGTCACTCAATAAGAGTCATAGTGATCCTGGAGGAAACTAACAAGTCCAGCCAGGTATCAGTACTCATTTTTCTGACAATCTTTTACTTAAAGCTTATTTTTACTAAAGTATATGTCCATACTTATTTACTTTAACTTGAATAAAAAAGTGTAGTTAGTACTTCAACTTTTACCAGAGTTTTTTTTTTAAACATGTGTCTGTACTTCTACTTGAGTGAAGGATGAGTATTTTTTTCATCTTTTCTCCTCAGTCCTGTAGTTGTCAACGATGTTTCTCATTGTGTGTGTGTGTGTGTGTGTGTGTGTGTGTGTGTGGCAGGTACACCCTGCAGGCCTCAACCTTCCAGATGGCTCTGCTGCTGCAGTTCAACACTGAGGATCTGTACACAGTCCAGCAGCTCACGGACAGCACACACATCAAGACTGTGAGGAGCTCACCCTCACACACATCCAGTCCTTTATTCATTGACTTTTTATAGAAAGCTTGTATTAAACTAAATATTGGGGCATCCAAGGAGCTGTTCTGTAGTCATGACGACCAGACATGAACTGTGTTTCCTTGCAGGACATTCTGGTTCAGGTTCTACAGATCCTGTTGAAATCCAAACTGCTGGTGAGTAATACCCCCATCCCCCACTAGAGGGAAGTGTAGAGTCATGTCTGTCTGTCATGCTGAAGACCTGTCTGTCTGTCATGCTGAAGACCTGTCTGTCTGTCATGCTGAAGACCTGTCTGTCTGTCATGCTGAAGACCTGTCTGTCTGTCATGCTGAAGACCTGTCTGTCTGTCTGTCAGGTCCTGGAGGATGACACAGCCAATGTAGATGAAGTGGAGTTCAAACCTGACACCCTGATCAAACTCTTCCTGGGATACAAGAAGTGAGCTCTCTCTCTCTTCCTCTCTTTCTGCTGTGTGTCTCTCTCTCTCCCCCTATAACCCTGTGTGTGTGTGTGTGTGTGCGTGCAGTAAGAAGCTGCGTGTGAACATCAACGTTCCCATGAAGACAGAGCAGAAGCAGGAGCAGGAGACCACCCACAAGAACATTGAGGAGGACCGCAAGCTGCTCATACAGGTGAGAGAGTGTGTGTGTGTGTGTGTGTGAGAGAGAGAAAGTGAGAGTGTGTGTGTGTGTGTGTGAGGTGAGTCGGTCAGTGAGATTTGAGATGTGAGTATTCTTGATGCTACGTGTTTAGTATTGTGTCCTGACCCCACCCTGTGTGTGTGCGTGCGTGCGTGCGTGTGTGTGTGTGTGTGTGTGTGCGCGTGCGTAGGCAGCCATCGTGAGGATCATGAAGATGCGGAAGGTTCTGAAGCACCAGCAGCTCCTGGCAGAGGTCCTCAACCAGCTCTCCTCTCGCTTTAAACCCAGAGTCCCTGTTATCAAGGTACACACACACATATATATATTAGTGCTGTCTGTTAAACGCGCAGTGTTAACGCAAACCCATTTTAACTGTGTAAAAACCCTTGTTTGGGCTTGCGAGCCGGCTAAAGAGTAGGAGGCTAACGTTACGTTTTGAGTGGATGGCGAGCGCGAGACACCGAAATGGATGCCAATAAGATGCACACAGCTGATGCGAATTCTCCGCCCCCTCGTCAAAGCCAGGCGATTGCAATGTTTGCACTAAGCAATCCGATCCACTTTTCCATGTTGATCTGAGCATTCAAATTTGAAAAAATAATGGGACAAAATCAATTCAAGGGACATTTAGAATAGATACAAATGTGCCATTAATCACAAGTTAACTATGCCATTAATGCGATTAATCGCGATTAAATATTTGTATCGATGGACAGCACCTAATATAGACACCTGTATATAGCTCTCATGCAACACACAATCCCTCTGGACTCCTAGAGGATAATCCCTTGGCCTCTTCTTCTGTGTTTCTGTCAGAAATGCATCGACATCCTGATAGAGAAGGAGTATCTGGAGCGCGTGGACGGAGAGAAGGACACATACAGCTACCTGGCCTGAACACGCCTGGACACAACTCACATCTTTTACCCTTAACTTTTGTTTTTCTTTTGGAATTTTTTTATTTTTGATGTCTCTGAGTAATAAAGTGTGCGTCCCCTGAATGATGGACACATCATCGGCGTCGGAGAGAGAGAAAGTGTGGGTGTGTGAGATGGGAATACACACCTCGACAGAGAGATGGTGAACTTGAGGTGACCTCAATACCTGATCTCCCCTTCGGGACAAAACAATGATCCCATGGTCTATTACCTCTCTCACACGCTCTTAGTTTCACATGTAAATATAACTACAGACTTATAAACCCCTTGCATAGAGGGGAATTCAAGAGTACGCCTACAACCAATCAGAATGGAGCTGCATCTAAGGTTACTGCATGCTTTTGGCTACCTGCGTCAGGGGTCACAGGGCTGCCCGCCTGCTGAATGATTGACAGCTAGTACAGCCTATGGAGAACTCACTGGGATGGGAGGAGGGGCGTCCCTGTAATATATGTATGTTTGTGAGTGAAGCTACGCTTTCGGACGGCGTTCTGAAAGACTTGTCGAAACGTTCACGAACGCTTGGCTCTCCAAGGAGCCCCAGGTACTTGTGTAGATCAGACATAGAGGAAACAGAACGGAAACGTTCAAGCAGCGGGGAAGAAACGCAATGTCGGCCATTTTAGAATTGACTTCACAGGACAGAACTGTTGTCTTAATAGGATGAAGAAAAAAAACGAGCACCTTGTACTTTGTCAAAATTATGTTTTGGGGAAATAAAATGAGAACTTTTCAAGTACCACATGAGTACTATCTATACCCAATGAGAACCAAGTGGCATGTGCATGTGATGATGTGCTCACGCTAACCCGACTGGGAGGGGCTGCGTCATCCAGGGGTTTCATGCAACTCTTCTACACAAGTGCCTGGGGGCGTGGCTAGACACGCTAGGGGCGTGGTTACATGGTTTAAACCATTTGTATAGTGTGGTTCATTTTCTAAATGTGTGATGAATTAAAAGTTAAAGGTTTCTTTATACCTGCCTCCAATTCTTTCTCTCCTGCCAGCTTCTCTGTTCTTCTGTAGCTCTTAGTGGTGTCATAAGGGCAATTAGACCGTCTTGTAGAAAGTAACTTTGCAGGAACCCTCTGTGGCTCAGTGGGTAAGCATGTGTACCATCGGGTCAACTGCCTAACACGGTATCCCTGATTCAAATCTCCCTCAAACCAATTGATAATTCATTTAACTGATATCAGTTAATATAAATGTTCAGATAGTTTCTACTAGATGATCTAACCTCACTTCACTCTACTCATTTTGGCTTCAAAAAGGTGAATTTAACCTAAAGGTGAGGAGTTTGCATGCCTAGGTTTAATAGAACACACACACACACACACAACTGACCAATTTTCCAATATTTTATTCTGCATCACTTTGACAGTATTCCCTGTAAACATTTTAGCACCGTGGCAATCAGGAGAGGGAGCCCTGTCAGACGAGGAGGGGAGAGGGTCTCATATACGACTAACGCCCCAGGGGAGAGGGTCCCGTTTACGAGCCAGAACAGAAATGTACACCTTAACGCCCCAGGGCTGAGCCCCTCACCAGTCAGAAGGGACCGTCTAGGGTCCGCCAGATGTCCAGGACCGCGGAGGACCCCAGACCGCAGAGGACCCCAGACCGCAGAGGACCCCAGACGACCCCAGAGGACCCCAGAGGACCCCAGAGGACCCCAGACCGCGGAGGACCCGTCAGCCTCCTCTGGACATCAGCCTGCTCTTTAGGCCCATAATAAATTCCTGGTACAAAAAACAATTAGACATGGAAAGCTGTGTCTTGTTTGATTCAAGGCTGGTATTATTGCTTCAAGTCAGTCAGACGTTTCATCAGCAAGTGAGTTTCCATAAGCACCAATTAAACCAGGACCAGGCTTCACCAGGTCCCACAAACAGCAACATCAACTATTCAAGAGATTTGACTTTTTAAATGTTCTCTCTCTCCCCCCCCCCCCCCCCCTCCATAAGTAACTTGGGACGTGCTCCAAGTGTCTCCTTTCATGACTACTCTCATTCAGCTTGGGGCCTGTCTCAATCCTCTCACACATCCTTCCTTCCGTCATCCTCACTATGCCGACCTCCAGCAGCATCGTAGTGTCTGAAGACAAACAGGAAGGAGGGGAGTTGTGAGAGTTCACGGAGGCACCCACAGGGGAGGCTCCACAGGCTCCAGCACTCTGGGCTGTCCTGCTCACGCCTGCTTCTACTGATCATGCAGGAAACATCTGGGATCAACAGTGGGCTTTGGACAGTGGTGAAAGGCTCTAATCAAGTGTACTAGTCGACGTTCTGAGGAAGATTCAAGGCACAGCAGAAGACAGGGTCCAGATACATCCGATTATCTTACAACAACAAAAGCTTACAATAAGGAGAAGGGAAATAATACAATAATCTAAAAGAGTTACAATGATTTTGGTTGTCACGGAGACAGTTTAGGTGCTGGTGACAGGACCGGAACATTTAGTTCATCACCACACAGCAGGAACAGGTCGTCATGGTGACCGTTACACACCATTCTAGGCAGTCATTACTGTAGTGACTGCCGTGGGTCACCTGGTGGTTGCAGCGTGTGAACAACGTAACCAAGACGATCAGGAGGGGGGGGGCTCACAATCTGGTTCGTCATACAATTTTTACAGACACACACACACTCTCTCACACACACACACACACACACACACACACACACACACACAGATATCCTGTAAGGATGGAATGTTTGTTCCTAAAAGGTTCTGAATAACGAGTTTCGACCAGACAGCAGGTGATTCATTCACCAGACCAACTCAGTGATTCACTTTCCAGATTGACTCAGTGATTCATTCACCGTGTATAAAAGTAGCACCAAACTAGTGGTCTGGGGTGTTTATTGTGTTTCTGTTGTGAGCACCAGAGGAAGGCTGGAGACCAGAGTAACATCCAGTCCCAGGTTCCAGAGAAGAGGAAGATTTGTTGATAGAAAAACAACAACTGAACAACGATCAAAGAGCTAGAAAGAGGCGGGTCAAAGCAAGGCCTGGTAGAAAAGAACAGTGACAAAGACGAAGATCAAAAACTCCTGAAGGATTCCTGCAGCTGCACCCACGGTCTGTCACCTGGGTTTCCTGACGAGTGGACAGAGCGTGTGTGTGCGCGCGCGCGAGTGTGTGTGCGTGTGACTAAGAGAGGGAGCGTGTGTGTGTGTGTGTGTAAGGCTGATGTGTTGACCCAGACAGGGCTGGGAGCCGATCAGGCCAGCTCCATCTCTCTCTCGATCCCCACGTACTTCAGGGCGTCAGCCTGGCTGTACCTGAGGAGAGGGTTGGGGTTACTACAGCAACCACTGCGATGCCCGCCCGTCACCGCAGTAACCCCATAATATGACCATGTGACTGACCTGTAGTCAAAGAACAGCTCCTCTCCAGTCTGGATGGCCCTCTTAGCAAAGATCCCAATCCTGTGGTCCCCATTCACCATCATCACTGAGGTGGGAGGAGGGAGGAGGAGGAGGGGGGAGGAGGGGGGAGGAGGGAGGAGCATTAGAACAGCAGCAGTTGACCAGGTGTCATAAGCTTCCGTATCACCACCCAGATCTGACCCTATAACCTGACCTCTGACCCTATAACCTGACCTCTGACCCTATAACCTGACCTCTGACCCTATAACCTGACCTCTGACCCTATAACCTGACCTCTGACCCTATAACCTGACCTCTGACCCCCGCTCACCTTTTGCATAGCAGTTGGGGTTGACGGAATGGTTGGCGAAGCGAATCTTGTTTCCCTTCCTGGTGGCGTCCACCACGAAGTCTGCAGGAGGGAAGGAGTCATGTCTACTGATCCAGATACACCAGCTCCTCCATATGGAAGAGAGTGTGTGTGACACGTGTGTGTATGACATCTGTGTGTGTGTGGGGGTTACCGTTGTTGAGGTTGAACAGAAAGCTGCACATGTATTTGTCGTAGACCTTCCCTCTGCGGTCAGCCTCATCCTGGGAGATGATCTACACACACACACACACGTCACACACACGTCACGCAGATCCTACACACACACACAGGTGCTATACACAAACACACACACACACACATCGTACCTCTCCACAGTACTCAGAGATGAACTCGTTCTTGTGGACGGGCTCCTTGATGAAGATGCCCCAGCCTGCCACATCAGATGGAGCTAGCAGCAGGTGCTGAGGAACACACACACACACGTGATTCTCAGAGAAAGGAACTCCATGATGTTTTACTGTGAGTGTGTGCAGCCTGTGTGTGCAGCCTGTGTGTGTGTGTGTGTGTGTGTGCAGCCTGTGTGTGTGTGTGTGTGTGTGTGTGAGTGTGTGCAGCCTGTGTGAGTGTGTGTGTGTGAGTGTCTGCAGCCTGTGCGTGTGTGTGAGAGTGTGTGCAGCCTGTGCGTGTGTGTGTGTGTGAGTGTGTGCAGCCTGTGCGTGTGTGTGTGTGTGTGCAGCCTGTGCGTGTGTGTGTGTGTGTGCAGCCTGTGCGTGTGTGTGTGTGTGTGCAGCCTGTGTGTGTGTGTGTGTGCAGCCTGTGTGTGTGTGTGTGTGTGTGTGTGTGTGCTCCACCTTCTTGGCTCCTCTCTGGATGGAGCAGTTCTTGCAGGAGAGGTTCTTGCTGCCCCAGTGCTCGGCCGCCCCGCAGGTGAGACACAGGTCAGGGTCACACTCCCTCACTGCCAGGTAGCAGGGGCACTGCTTGGTGTTACACTGAGCCTTACACCTGCAGCCAGGGAACCGGTTCTGGCCTGCGCACACACACATCCATCACAGGTTAGAGTGTGTGTGTGAAAGTTTGACATTCATGGTCTGTGTGTTTCAGTGTGTTCTACTACACAGCATATTGAGTGTGTGTGTGTGTGTGTGTGCGTGTGTGTGTTCGTACACTCAGAGCTACACTGGCAGAATTTCTCGCAGAAGTTCTGGGCGGTGACACATGGGCAGGAGGAGTCACATGGCTGCCTGGGGTGGTCACATGGCTGGTAGTTGTACACGTGATTGGAGGAGCCATCTGAAAGGGGGGGGAGGAGTCACAAGGCTCAGACGAAGGCAACCGGAAAAGCGCATGTGCTTCTCTTCAGGATGTCAGATTAGATTTCAAACAAGGAAGATAATATGAACCTATGTATATTGATACATGGATATCTATACATCTACATATCCATGCATTGATCTATACACATCACTGCTTCTAAAGCATACATCTATATACTTACACATCTATATACTTACACATCTACATACCTATACATCTACATATCCATGCTCTGATACTGTAGAGCTTTTCACCAACACCTACCTTTTTTTAGCTGGATCTTCCTGCAGTGCGTGGCCCACAGCCTAAACAATAACATGACCATCATCATCATCATCATCATCAGTAGCTGGTTAGTGAACACATGGGTGGAGTAGGCAGGGCTGTGTTGTCATGGGCGGAGCTTCGTACCTGTGTCTCTTCCTCTTCTTGCGAGGGGGCGTGTCCTCGTCCTCTGCCGGGGCACGAGCGATGATGCTGGACTCCTTCACCCTGAACTCATACACCTGACACACACACAGGTTTGTATTGCTATTCTGGTAGGTTTTCGACCATTCAAAATTGTGTTTTCCAACCCTAACCCTTACTGTAATTCTAACCCTAACACACACACACCTGTCTGCAGGTCTTGGTGCCTATGAGGCGTGCGATGGCACAGTAGTTGCTGTAGTAGGTTCCTATGAGCACTCTGAAGAGAGAAGCCTCGGCCCCGCTCCAGTCCACAGCCTCAGCCTCACACATCAGCTGCAGCTGCACCGCCGTCTGGCACCGCCACGTCCCCTCTGGAGCACACACACACACACTGTTAGTCAAGATCATCTTCATGTGTGTGTGTGTACATATAGCTGCATAGGTGTGTGTGTGTGCATACCTGAACTGCTGGTGGTCTCGTCCTTCTTATCGTTGTCAAGGTCGTCATCCTTATCGTTGTCAAGGTCGTCATCCTTATCGTTGTCATGGTCGTCATCTTTATCGTTGTCAAGGTCGTCATCCTTATCGTTGTCATGGTCGTCATCTTTATCGTTGTCAAGGTCGTCCTCCTTATCGTTGTCAAGGTCGTCCTCCTTATCGTTGTCAAGGTCGTCATCCTTATCGTTGTCACTATCCATGTCTTTGGTTTCCGAGGCAACGGTGGGGGTGCTGGGCCGGCTGTTGGGCTGTCGTCCCCGGCGACGGACGGTGGTGCGTTTGGAGGGAGTCTTCCCCTGGTCGGCCGCCCCTCCCTCTGGGTACTCCTGGACACACCAGCATCACAGTCACACGGACGTGATGAACACTGATGACCAATACCATCCTACCAGCCTGTTCACTGATGACCAATACCATCCTACCAGCCTGTTCACTGATGACCAATACCATCCTACCAGCCTGTTCACTGATGACCAATACCATCCTACCAGCCTGTTCACTGGTGACCAATACCATCCTACCAGCCTGTTTACTGATGACCAATACCATCCTACCAGCCTGTTTACTGATGACCAATACCATCCTACCAGCCTGTTCACTGGTGACCAATACCATCCTACCAGCCTGTTTACTGATGACCAATACCATCCTACCAGCCTGTTTACTGATGACCAATACCATCCTACCAGCCTGTTTACTGATGACCAATACCATCCTACCAGCCTGTTCACTGGTGACCAATACCATCCTACCAGCCTGTTTAGTGACCCCATCACCCTCCTACCAGGGTTGTGGTCCCGTCTGGTTCCAGTTGAGGTGATAGGAGCTGGTTGTGGTACCCACCTGGACCAGATACATGTAGCAGTGCAGGCCGCAGGGCTTGCTGTCCACCTGGTTCTCCATGTTCTTACGCTTGTAGGTGTTGGGGGTGGCGTGGAACGCTACGAGGAGGGGAGGAGGGGGTCTTACACTTTGGTTCCTGTATTACATTTTCAGTTTTCATAAACTTGAGTAGCCCACAAGGGGAAATCAACGTGTGTGTAAGTGTGTGTGTCCTCACGGTGCAGGAAGCAGTCGTATTTGAAGCAGCGTCTGCAGAACAGCGTGTGGAAGGAGTGGAGGCTCTGCTCCCTCTGAACGGAGCGGGCGTGAGGGCCGTCGATGTTGGGGGTGCACTCTGGAGGCAGAGCGCCCGGCTGCTGCTGCTCCGTCAGCTCTTTGTACCTGCACGCACACACACACACACACAGGTTACACACAGGTTACACACAGATTACACACACCGGTTATACACACAAACACACAGCTGCTCCAGATGGGCAGGCCTGCACCTTGCATGGCAGCTCCGCCTCCGTCTGTATGTGTGAGTGTGAGTATGAATCACAAAATGAGAGGCTCAATAAGGTAGAAAACACGCTATATAAATGCAGTCCATTTACACTCTCACACACACATACACACACACACACACAAGTTACACACACACACACACACACATAAGTTACACACACACACAAACACACACACTCACTCACTTCTCTTTGAGCTCCTCTGTAGAGCCCTTGTCAGGGAACATGGAGGAGATGGCTTCAAAGATCTTATCAGAGGGAAACTTCTTCGAGTCCTCACTGCTTCTGCCTGAAAAATAAACACACACACACACACACACACACACACAAAGGTTACACACTAAAAATGGGGTCATCAAGAAAGACTAGATATTACCGTAAACTACCTAACGTCTCTAAACTGTTCAGAAATCAGAATCATTAGTTTCTTACTCTCTGTGCTGTTGAGGGGGTCTGTGGGGGGGTCTGCGAGGGCCTCGTTGGGGGTCTCTTTGGGGGGGTCCTCTGGGTGCTCCTTGGTCTGGCACGCCTCCACCTTCTCCAGTTTATAATCCTGCTCCTCCTCCTCCTCCTCTTCTTCCTCGTTGTCGCTGTACTGGGTGAGGGCACTCACCAGCTCCACGAAGATCTCATCATTGATGAAGCCGCACTCTGCAACCACACACACAATAAACTGAATCCAGGTAAACACAGTCTTACACAGGATTAGGTTTGTGTGTATATGTGTGTGTCCATGTCTCACCCCTGTCCCCATGGACCTTGCCGTCGTAGTTCTTGATGAGTTCCTCAATGAAGGTTCCATCCTGGTCCAGAACCTCGTCGCCCATGTAGGGGATGTTGTGGAGCACTGTCTCATCCTCTACCTGGGGGGGAGGGAGGGGGAGAGAGGCAGGGTGAGGAGAGGGGAAGGGGCAGGGGAGGAGGGCAGGGGCAGGGTGAGGAGAGGAGGGGCAGGGTGAGGAGAGGAGGGGCAGGGTGAGGAGAGGAGAGGCAGGGTGAGGAGAGGAGAGGCAGGTTGAGGAGGGGCAGGGCGAGGAGAGGAGGGGAGGGAGGAGGAAGGGATGGATAGATGAGAGGAGGAAGGGGTGAGAGGTGGTGGCGACAGTGGAGGAGAGTTACAGTGGGGGAACAGATATTTAGAACTTGCTTCAAAAGATAGCAGTGTGTGTGTGTGTGTAGGTGAGTGTGTGTGTGTACCATGAAGTTCTGCTGCAGGGGCGACCAGGAGTACATGACGGGGACGGAGGCCACAGCGTTGAGGGTCTTCAGAGGGATCACCTGCTTGGGGAACTCTGAGAAGCTGCTGTCCACCATACACTGCTCCCACCCAGGACACAGCGGGCAGGACGTCACACGTGCACACACACACACACACACACACACACACACACACTTGTGAGTGAGTGTGTGTGTCTGTGTGAGAGTGTGTGTGTGTGTGTGTGTGTGTGTGTAAAGCACACTCACCTCTCTGGCCCCCCGCAGAGAGCTCACTGAGGTCATGATGTGAACAGGCTGGATGCGTCGAGTCCTCCACTCCTGGTTCAGAATGTCTGTCCGTTCCAGAATCTTCTGACGGTTGGAGTTGAACATGCTCTGGAAGAGAACGGAGTGTGGATGAGTGTGTGTGTGTGTGGATGAGGGACAGTATTTGAGACATGAGTCATGAGTGAGTTTCTGTGGAGGTGTGAGACATGAGTGAGTCTGTATCAAGGTGTGAAATGTTGCACACATTAATACAGACGTGTGTGTGTGTGAGCGTACCTTGACCTCATCAGCTCGTCTGAAGCGTTTGAGCTGTCGTAGCCTCATGTACTCAGACTTCACCCTCTTCTTCCAGCACGCTGGCCCCTTCTTCCCTGTTAGCACCATGATCAGCCTGGAGCGCACACACACGGCTGCTTACAGACTCATTTACATTTAGTCATTTTAGCAGACGCTCTTATCCAGAGCGACCTACAATAAGTACAGGGACATTTCCCCGAGGCAAGTAGGGTGAAGTGCCTTGCCCAAGGACATATCGTCATTTGACACTCATCATGCAATTCAGCATGTGCTTTTACATACAACCAAGACATAGACATCTAATCTAGGGAAGAAGAAAACACTCTTCTGTGCTGTGCTTAGATAAGACACCAGGATTGCATGCGCGTGAACGTGTTTTCTTGTCTTGTTCTCTGCATCGGAAGCTTTACTTGTTGCTTTTAAATTGCACTTGCTGCCTTAGTGGAGTTAAGTTCGCATCTCATCCCTTAAGATTTAGAACTAAGTGAATGTGATTATAGTACCAGTGGCGGGTGGCTGAATTGCGACCCCATTTGACCACAGACCTCTGAAGAGACGAGTTCTTCCAAGTCGGGGTGAACACATTTCTAGCTAGCTACTGGAGATGATTACTTTGACTGACACTGACGTGTAGGATATCTAGCCAACTCGCTAACTAAGCACTAACTTTTGTGTTTATAGATAAAATTATTGATTTGTGTTGCTGTTCTTATGAGTATTTAACAAGACTGTCTGGACAGAATTATTGTGAAAAATGCCCAGATAAAAAAAAATGTATATTTGGCAAGATTGATATCAATGCGGAAACCGGGAGTTTAGTGGCTCGTCTTGACATCACGTCACACATGCTAGCTAGACTAGCTGGCTAGCCATCGATGCCGGATAAAGCTTTGTGACATTATTCATCGCTGAGCTTGAAGTGTAATTTACTAAACAAAGAAAAATAGAAGCGATGTCCTGTCGTGTTGCACATGTTAACAAGTTGATTTAATAAGTGTACTAGCTATCTGGATGTTTTTTTGCTGCCGGTAACTTTACAAATAGACCTAAATCATCATCATTTAGAATCCAACACGAGCCCAACTGAACTAGCTAGCCTTTTAGCATGCAAGCTAAAGCCAAGGAAACAAGCTCAGTCTTACGCTATTTCTCCGTCATTCAGAAACACAAACAACAGTGCATTTGACAGCGTTTCATACCTGTGGGGAGACGTCAATGCTCATTCAACGAATTGACTTCAATTCAAACGGACAACCGTTGACGCACAAAATTGTCCGTGTTTTCGGGGTTACTACGGCTGGCTAGCTTTCCCGGTGAGGGGCTAACGATTCACCTCGCGCGGCCACTGTCAGCTCTCCGAACACCGGCTGGTTTTCTGCTTGGTACACAAAGCCTGGCGCTTCTTTTTTTTACCACGCCTTAATACATAAATTATGTGACAGTTAGATACGGCCAACTGAAATAAACGCATCAAATTTGACTGATTATCAGTGCTGGTTTTATGTTCAATCTTTCCGCCTCAACAACTATTCAAACATCTCTTCCCCTTCACTCGCCGCCTACTCTGACTACCGCAGATTCAACGAGCGCCAAACACATGAACCAATCACCGACGCCTATACTCAGACGTCTCACTGTGCTGTTATGCAATAGGTCCAATTGTAAGCTAAAGCTAACCAATACGCGCGAGTGCCGAACAGGGGGCCAGGAACGGGGAACATGTGGAGAACTTCTTTGTTCTCTACGTTTCAACGACAAAAATCCTACATGTTTTGATTTTTGGTAATGACACCAACTCTAGATGGCTACACGTAGATTTATAAATACATTTCTAATCCAAACGTTTTATTGGGTCACGTTATTATAATAAGTAACGTTTGAATGTAAACATATTGCGTCTTGTTAACGACTTTTGTACTTGGCAACGCTGTCCTTAAAATCCGCATATACCTATGTATGATGGTAATGGTGTATGACGTCTTGACAACAAACAGACACCCTATGTATATCTATTCTAGACACACATTGCACGTAAACTTGGTAACCTCGGCCGCATCTCAATAATGTACACTGATAGCCTTCCCTCAATCGTTACGATTGCTTACGACGAGACTATAACAGCACACACAAATAAGAGCCAGTTGTCAATACGTTATGTTGATTCCTCAGTTTAATTAAATCCTGTATAAAATATGGAGTTTGCGAGAGATGAATGTAAGGATCCAGTTGAAACTATTCAGTCGCATCCTTGCACGTTTACCCAGCCAGGGTCAACTGGTTTATTAGACCCCGCCTCCTTTATACATTCATTGGTTACCAGCAGGTTAGCGACAGACAACATGATTGGTTGCATCTTTACGTGACCATGTTGTATTCAAAGCTATTTGATAGGCATTTCAATTTGGATGGCCATCACCACTCACCAAGAAATATTTTTTCATAACATTTTATTTAAAAAGACTTAGAAATCTAGAACACGATGTGGAGGCTACATGCTCATCTGGAAATGGGGGGCAAAAAATAATCTCTTGACTTATCAGAAACAAAATGGTTGAATATCAGGATCAGAGCGATTCAGTAACTCCTCTCTTTCCTGTTGAGATGTTCCCTGTCATCTCCAGGGCATTCACACCCCACACTAGCATGGGAGAGTTCTCAGCTGCACAAGAGACACTCAAAGTTCATCTCTTTTCTGCGATAGCCGTGTGGCATGCTCTTCCAAAAACTTACTAAATCCTTCTATCGTTCTGTCGCCTCCTTCGAATTTGATGGGGTTTTGCTTGCTGTTGCTAGGCGCCAGGTAAATGGTGGGGAAGCCCTCTGTTTTGTAGCTGTCGTTGGGGATGTCGTTTGCAGTGGCATCCATCTTGGCTATGACGATGTCCTTCTCTCCCTTGTACTTCCTGCCCAGGGCCAGGTAGTCTGGCTCCAGCTTCTTGCAGTGGCCGCACCACGGCGCGTAGAACTCGATCAGGACGTCCTTCTTCTCATCCATGACGATCTCGTCAAAAGTGTTACCCACAACAACCTTCACTGGTCCTTTGTTGTTCTTAGGGATGGGCTGAGACTTGATGATGGGCTTCAGTTTTCCTGGGGAAAGGAAGGGAGGCGAGGCAACATCACTATATGGTAAATGGTGGATCAATGCACAATAATCAATTGAAACTTATATTATAACTTATATAAAAATATATAAATATATATCCTAACCAACTGTAAAACATACCCTTCTTGAAGGCCATCACAAAGTCCCTGAGAACGTCGGCATCAAACTCCTCAGGCTCCATGGAGAACTTCTTGCCTCCATCTCCCAGAATCCCCACGTTGACTTCCTCCCCGCTGTCTGCGAGCCCCAGGCCCTTAAGCTCGTCAGCGTAGTCCTCCTCGTCCGCAATGGCAAAGGTGTACTCTGGGAAGTCCGACGCCACCTCCAGCACTTTGGCCCTCCAGAACTGGGTGGCTGCAGGAATTAGGAACACAGAGAGAGAGGGGATGAGGCTGATGCTGGGATCAGGAACACAGAGAGAGAGAGGATGAGGCTGATGCTGGGATCAGGAACACAGAGAGAGAGAGGATGAGGCTGATGCTGGGATCAGGAACACAGAGAGAGAGAGAGAGGATGAGGCTGATGCTGGGATCAGGAACACAGAGAGAGAGAGAGGATGAGGCTGATGCTGGGATCAGGAACACAGAGAGAGAGAGAGGATGAGGCTGATGCTGGGATCAGGAACACAGAGAGAGAGGGGATGAGGCTGATGCTGGGATCAGGAACACAGAGAGAGAGAGAGGATGAGGCTGATGCTGGGTTAGGTGCAGTGTTACCTGTGTCCCTATGTGATATTACTTTTAAAAAGGGGCTTCACAAATACAATTTGATGACGAACGTACAGACATGATAATTCAACGGTTGAGCCATCACTAACTTCATGCTGGCTTTATTTAATGCAACACATCCAAACCCACGAAGGGTAATCATATATTTGGACTGTCACCCAACCAGACAATACTAAATAAGCACATAAAAACGTACATCACCAACAAGCAGCTCATGTCGTCCCACACAGGAAGTCGGACACCTACCCTTTCTGTAGTCGAAGCTGAAGTCCACTCCGTAGTAGACCACCACCAGAGGCCTCTTTGAGTAGCGCTTGGCATCGTTGCTCTGCTTCCTGTGTCCCACCAGAGGAAGAGACGACTTCCTGAAGAAGTCCTGAACGTCTGGGACCGACGTGGAGCCCTGGAGACGCACAGCCACAGGAGGTTAGGCTACTTCTGGAGATGAGTCTAACATTTAACTGACATTCATATCTTAATAAATGTACAAAATAAATAATTCTAACTTCAATTACAATGAATTGCTAATGTATAAAAAAAAAAAAAATGTCAATTTAGAATTGTATTTCTTAAAATACTATTTATTTAAATAAATCACATCCATGTACAGCTCCACCCAAATTGCCATTATAAAACACAGTACAAAAATCCTTTGTGATCCAGCCTACCTGAATAGTGAGAGTTAGTGACGCCGGCTCGTACTTGGAGCGGAACTTCTCTGGCTGGATGGAGACGACCTGGCCTGGGGAACCCTTCACCAGCCTGGCCACCTCAGAGCTGAAGCTGTGCAAGAACTTGAAGTCCTCCCTGAGAGAGTTACCTGCAGGCCCAGAGCTCATTACCACACTGGGACAACACAACCTCGTGCTGGGCTGTTCTTTATATCAATAGGTTCTTCCCAAGCACTTCCCTTAATTTACATGTATTCATTTAGCAGACGCTTTTATCCAAAGCGACTTCCAAGAGAGCTTTACAAAGTGCATGAAGCACATATTGTGAACAACCAAAATAAGTGCCAAAGGGAAGAACCATAAGAGCATGTAGTTAAACAAGTTACAATAAAACAACATGAACCGCTATAAGTGCAATGCCTGTAGAAAAACAAGCAACGATAAAAAATAATATATCACAGCGAGTACAATAATTTAAATCAGTTACCACTAACCACAAGAGCAGCAAGTCTCTAAGCAAGAGTCATTGTGATCCTTGAGGAAACTAACATTGGGTCAAGCAAACCATTCCTAAGTACCTTTGTACTCCCGGAACAAGTGCGTCTTAATGCCTCACACAAGACTTGTATCATATTTGCTGAATAAAAGTATTACTTTAGTATTCAAGTCTAGGGAAGGGTGCAACTCCAAAGATGGGCATTTAACGAGTATAGATCACCGCTAATTCACCTAAACCAGTGATTCTCAGGGACCCCCTGTCCTGCCTGTTTTAGATGTTTCCCTGCGCCAACACACCTGATTCAAGAGAATGGATCGTTACATAGCTCAGCAGAAGCCTAGTCCACTTGAAATCAGGTGCGATGGAGCAGGGAAACATGGAAAACATGAAAGACAGGGGGTCCCTCAAGACCTGGGTTGAGACCTGCAGGTCTAGACCCTCAGAGAAGACCAGGGTTGAGAAGGCAGGTTTAGACCCTCAGAGAAGACCTGGGTTGAGACCTGCAGGTCTACACCCTCAGAGAAGACCAGGGTTGAGACCTGCAGGTCTACACCCTCAGAGAAGACCAGGGTTGAGACCTGCAGGTCTACACCCTCAGAGAAGACAAGGTTGAGACCTGCAGGTTTACACCCTCAGAGAAGACGAGGGTTGAGACCTGCAGGTCTACACCCTCAGAGAAGACAAGGTTGAGACCTGCAGGTCTACACCCTCAGAGAAGACCAGGTTGAGACCTGCAGGTTTACACCCTCAGAGAAGACCAGGTTGAGACCTGCAGGTCTAGACCCTCAGAGAAGACCAGGGTTGAGACCTGCAGGTCTAGACCCTCAGAGAAGACCAGGGTTGAGACCTGCAGGTCTAGACCCTCAAGAGTAGACCAGGGAAAGCTACTCACAGGCTTCCATGTAGATGTCGTAGGCCTCGTCGTCTTCGGAGGAGAACACGCCCACGATGACCACGTCATCGCCGTCCTTGATGAGCTCCTGCACCTGCTTGGCTGTCTGCACCTGCTTGGACGGAGGCCCCGCCTGCTCACTCATGTAGTTCACAATGCCTGGAGAGAGCGGGGGGACGGGTAGAAGTGAGTGGGTGAGAGACAGGTAAGTGAGACAGACAGAGAGGACAGACGGAAAACTCATCCAGCTCATCCAACTCATGCAAAACACACACTTCAGAAGGTACGTACCAAACTTCTCTCTGGGTCCGTTGTAATCGAAAGCCTTGCCCTTCCGGAAGATCTTCAAGGTGGGATACCCGGTCACCCCGAAGCGGGTGGCCAGCTCGCTCTGGACGGTGGCGTCCACCTTGCCCAGGGGGATGGGAGGGGAACGCAGGCTAAGCTCCCTGGCTGCCTTCTCATACTCCGGAGCCAGCTGCTTACAGTGGCCACACCTGGTGACACAACACCACTTTCTGTTACTCACTCGGCAGATGCTACTTATCCAAAGTTACATAGAAATAGAGCATGTAGCGAAAGCAGAAGAATCATTTAAAATGACATTTATCTCAGTCAAGTCATTTAAAAATTAATCTATTCCTGTTTATATTCCCAAGCCGTGCAGTGTTCCCTTCAGACTGACCAGGGGGCGTAGAACTCCACCAGGATGATATCAGCGTTGTTCACCACCACGTCAAAGTTGTCGTTCGTCAGAACCAGCGTGGCCTCTGGGGGGGGCTGCCAGTCAGGCTGGGACACCTCCTTCACCCGAGCCACAATAGCTGAAACGCAGAACCACTCGCATTACGTCAGAACCAAAATGGCTGCCATACAGACACAGACGTATTAAATGCCCGTCCAGAAAAGACAAGAAGGATGTTTATAAACCACTTTCTTTCCACAAAATACATTTCACCTGGCTGCATTATTCTTGTACAGTATCTCCCCCCCTCCCCATTACCTAAACCAACAATGTGTTGTATTGATAGTGGACAACTGAGGCAAGGACCTTATGGCAGACCTACCTTCCTCTGTCCGTTCGGCGTCATATTCAACCGCCTCTCCCTTCTTCAGGATTTTGAAGGTGGGGTAACCAGACACCTCAAACCTCTGTCCCAGAGCGCTGGACTTGGTAGCGTCCACCTTGGCAACAGGGACGGGAGGGTCACTGTTTTTCAAAGACTGGGCTATCTTCTCATACTCTGGTGCAAACTGCTTGCAGTGACCACACCTAAACATTTGTCAAATTAAAAGGTTTATTAGAAGTTGTGTTATTTTTTCAAAAGTCCCCACTCAAATGATTTAATCAAAGCTTCTTATTTGGAAAAAATGGGTTGTTTTATCTTTCTCTGATAACGATTATTGCGCCGTCTTTTCATCATGTGACAACGTAACGTCAACTCACCAGGGTGCGTAAAACTCAACGAGCACAGTGTCCTTCCCCTCTATGAAGGTGTCGAAGTTGCTGTCAGTCAAGACCAAAACTCCGTTTTCTTCTTTCACTTCTGTTCCTCCATCTTCATCAGTTTCTTCGTCTTCCTCATCGCTCTCGATGTCATCGGCATCACTATCGCTGTCCTGTCCTGCGTCATCTTCAACAAGGACAGAGATTTAGCCACAGGCAGAACAGACAACGGCAGAAGAAATATATCGTTTGCAAGGAAATAGCGACACTTCTATGAACAATAGAACACGTAGCTATCGTGTTATGTGGATTCGTAAAACATTAATTTGATTCACGTGTGCACCATCAGTAGGCTAGAGTAACTGAACTAGCAAGCTAGCTAGCTACTATAACGTCAACTAGTTTGCAGGATATTTGTCGAGACGGGCTAGACAGTAACATACCGAATGGTTAAGGAAACAAAGGTGAAAAAAGGTTGCAACTGAATTCATATGATCCTGAAAAATAGATATCTAAGGACAGAATACATACCATCATCACAACGGACAACTGTCGCAAAATGGGCAACCCCAAGCAACACCATAAAGAGCAACGCTATTTTCCTCATTGTGCGAAATTCCGGATGCTATCTGTGCAATAAGCTTCTCTGAATATATCCAGCTATTTACACTGGTATCATCTAAGTAGTGTTGCAGTGGTTGTATTACAGCTGCGTGGTTCGTTGTAAAGTTGATCAGGTCGTTATCTGCGGTTTCATGCCAGTCTTCTAGAAACACGCTACCCACCTCCCGACATAAACTTGTCTGACTTGCCACCATCTCATTGGCTGTCATCATCCTCTTTCTTCCAATCATCTATCGCCACTCAACTCCCCAGACCTGCACGTCGGAGGGTGTTATTGGACGGTTCTTGGGATACAGAAACTAGTTGGACCAGGTACATTTGTGCAAATAATTTCAAGAAAGTCGAAGAACTTGGAAAACAACTTTATCGTTGCAGGTAGTAAAGAAAATACTAAGTGGGAACGCACGCCAAACTTTTTTTTACCCCTTGGAACGCATAATCTGAGCGACATGTATTTTAAACTTTTTTTAATAATTTGTCAGCAGTTTTAAAGAACATTGTTCATACGTATCTTATAAGAAAACAACTAAATCATATTAGTACATCTGTACCCAGTAATTCATGGTATTGCTACAATAAATCAATCCAAGGACCAGGAGTAAAAACATCCAGAGCAGTTGATTTAACTACATGCTGGAAGTGTGGATGGGCAGCATCCCTGCCCGGTCACTGTTCCTGGCTGTGTTGGGGTCTCCTCTCCCCACTGTGAACCAGGACCTCCACCACCGTATGGGCCTGTCTGGGTGCCTCTACCCCAGCTTGGTGCCATCTCCTGGGGCTCCAGGCAGCCAGGCTGGAGGCTGAGCTGTGGCTGGGATGGATCTCCCAATACACAGTGGGGTTCTCCATCCAGTCAGTCTCTCCCCAGGGGTGAGGCGTGATGACCTCCCACATGTCCCGGCTGGATCTCCTTCCAGCTCCCCTCCAGCTTGCAGGGGTCTCTGCCAGCAGCTTGGATGGGAATGGAGCTACCTGTGAGCCCTGGGTGGGGGGACTCTGTGGAGAGGGGAGGGAGGAGGGGAGAGGGGAGGGGAGAGGGGAGGGGAGGGGAGAGGAGAGGGAGGAGGGGAGATGGAGGGGAGAGGAGAGGGGAGAGGAGGGAGGAGGGGAGAGGGAAGGGGAGAGGGGAGGGAGGAGGGGAGAGGGGAGGGAGGAGGGGAGAGGAGAGGAGAGGGAGGAGGGAAGAGAGGCACTGTGTTCTCTGTAGTTCTTTGGGGGCAGGGTTTGGTGAAGGCTGTTGGACAAGGCATTCAGTCGAAACAGCAGCTCATCCACTAAACTCTCAAACTCCTCCAGGTAGTAGCTCTAACAACACAACAAAACAAACAATAAACAAATCATAGTTAATACAACATTTAAACAACACTTGAAGAATGAATGATTATTGAAAGTCAACACTTGAGAAATGGAAATTGCATTTTCAAAAACATTAAGCACTTACTCTTCTCTGGGTGTGGCCATCTGTCCACCGCTTCCTGCGTCGGCCAATCAGCACGGACGCTCTCTCCCAGAGGTAGGCGGTGACCTCGGACAGCACCAGAGGACTCCTCCTATTGGTCGTCCTGGCAGTTCTGACCAATGAGGAGACCAGGCCAGTGACCTGAACCAGGAGGCAGGGTTTGACAAGGTATTCTTAATTATCATCATTATATCATACATGTTCATATCACATCAAAACAATAATAAATGCATAGGATACATAATGTAAATACATGTCTACATCCACTATTTGTCACTTTGGAAAAAAGACGTGTACACGTCTTTATACTGTTTATTTATATATCTTTTTATATACATATCAAATGTACATCCTTGTACTGTACACCATCATGAGCTTCACTACAAAGTAATTTTGACCTGCGGACATCAAGCCCAGTGTGTACCATTGCAGACCAGGCCAGAAAGGCAGCCAGCCACTGGGCCCCTTGGCAGGGCGTGGTGGGGGTGTGGAGTAGGGAGAGGAGGGAGAGGGGGGATGTTCTGCCCCCCTGCCCAGCCCGGGGGGCTCTCAGGGGGGCCTGGAGGGAGAGGGAGGCCCTGGGCCACCCTGAGGGCAGGAGGTTGCTCATGCTGAACAGCGCCACCAACAGGACAGCCCCAGAGATCTGGACACAGACAGAAAGATGTATGGTGAGGTGATGTTGGGGTTGAGATGTTCTCATCGTGCCTGGTGGCTGAGACGTGGCTACTTGACATTGTGCCTGGGACAGGGTCACAGAGGGCAAAGGTGAAAGGTCGTTGTGTGTTCACCGTGGGCCAGAGCAGGCAGGAGAAGGTGTTTGAGAGCAGAGACACGGAAGTCATCATCACTCGGATCCGTCTGAACACGAACATGCTCTTCATCGTGAGGAAGAAGAGGAGCAGACCCTGAAGGCTGCGGCTTTGCTGGAAGGCACACAATCTTCATCATCTTCATCATTATCATTGTACCCATCACCATCATCTTCATTAGTATTGTCTTCACGACAATCATCAAATTCATCCTCATGAACACAATCACCATAAAAGTCATCATCTTCTTCCCCATCATTATCAAAGTGACAGTTATTACCATCAGGGATTCTACACCAAACATCCTGTCAGACAATGTGTATGTTAATGCCTCTAATTCATACAAATGTTTACCTCTGTGCTAGAGTCAAGACTGTGCCAACTGGGCACTGTCAGAAGGATGAATTTACAGGATCTGGTGGAGAGTAAATATTTACATTCCTCCTCACAGACTCCCTACTCCCTCCCTCCCTCCCTCACCTGCTCCCAGTAGGACAGCGAGCTGAGATTGACGTGTTTGCGGTCATGTCCCAGCAGCAGGTGGGTGACCTCCAGGGAGTGGCTGGTGAGACAGACGTGGTGACCAGAGAACATCAGAGCTGTCAGGATTATACTGACCTGGGGACAGAGGGACACATCCTGATCACACACACACATCTCTACCAGCCAGTATAGGGTTACAGTGACCAAGTAGGACAAACAACAAGGTCAAACCTGCCTGATACTGTTGAACAAACACAGATACAGAAGTTTGAGGGGTATACAGTCCACAGTACAATGTGCTTAACAAGGGCTGACTTCATCACTGCTGATGGCATTCTAGGATATATGTGTGTGTATATTCATGTAATACATGTATATACTGTATATATGTATATTGTGTGTGTTTGCACTCTCCCACCTCCAGCCAGTTCCAAGGGACCCTCCAGTATCCCAGCATGCCTTTCTGCCAGATAGAGCAGATCTGAAGGTAGAGCTGCAGCAGAGAGAGGAGGAGGAAGACCAGCTGGAAGAGGGAGAGGGAGGGGAGGGAGGGGTGGGAGGGAGGGAGGGGGGAGAGGGGGAGAGAGGGAGGGGGAGAGGGAGGGGGGAGAGGGAGGGGGGAGAGAGGGGGAGAGAGGGAGGGGGAGAGAGGGAGGAGGGAGAGAGGGAGGGGAGAGAGGGAGGGGGGAGAGGGAGAGAGGGAGGGGGGAGAGAGGGAAGAGGGAGGGGGAGAGAGGGAGGGGAGAGAGGGCGGGGAGAGGGGGAGAGAGGGAGGGGAGAAAAGCGAGAGGAGAGAGATGAGAGCGGGGAGTCAAATGACCAGCCCACATGTCTCTCAACCTGAACAGCAGGAGAGCGGAGGTGGGGGCGAGAGGCTGAAGGGGGGTTACTGGATCCGAACCTGGCAACCCATGAGGACGTAGTCCCACGCTGTGGGAGAGTGGAGGAGTCTGGAGGACTGGGTGTGGAGCGAGGGCACCAGCGCCCCCTGGGGGCCCCTCCTAGCCCGCAGGCTCACACTGGCGACGAGGGACGGCCCGGGGCTGTACAGGGTGAACTGGACCTCCAGAGCCACCGTACCTTCATCCACCCAGCCCTCCGACCTCAGAGCCTCCAGGCTGGCCTCAGCAGCCACCCTGAGGGAGGAACAGGGGGGCACGTTAGCGATGAGCAGCTAACAGCAACATGAGGGATGCTGGGATTTGTGGGTGAATGGAGATGGAGGAAGCTGGTCGTGTTCTGACCTTTTACGGCCGAGGCTAATCTGGCAGCCATGACGCCCGCAGAGAGGACGACCAATCACAGGAGGGAATACTGGGGTGGGGCTGTGAGCTGGCCATTTGGTTCCTCTGTTGCTGTTGCCAGGTAGGCAGCCAGGAAGCAGGCCAGCCATCATGGAGGGCCACTATGGAGATTTACATTAGTTCACTCTCAACAATACACTTCAGCACACATAAACACACAAACCACAACATTGATACAAGTGTGTGATAAAACCTTTTTTTTTATGTAAAAAAAAAAAAAGAAGCTAAATGTCAGGTTAATGAGATGGAATGTGATTGTCCTTCTGAAAGACATTTCTTATGTTGACAACATTGCCCTCTGTTGGTCAATTTATGACACAACAGATGTACCAGGAAGTGGCTCTTTGATTGGCAAGGTGAAATGAGGCGTGCTCTCTCTCCATTGGTTCACCTGGCAATGGGCGGAGTCTGACAGTGTGATCTTCGTCAAGACGGGCCGTCCAATCAGGACGCACGATCCCTGCAACAGCCCAGCCTATCAGTGGAGATTGGAGTTACATCAGACAACATAAACACACACACTCACACACACACACACACACACTCACACACACTCTCACACACACACACACACACACACACTCAGCTCACCGCTCCAGAGGCGGAGGCCGTGTTGTCCCAGTATAATCCATCCAGCAGGCTGGTCTGGGACCAGTTCCACCAGTCCTCTGGGGTTCTGACCAATAAGAGTGGATGAGACGAACCCCTGATCACACACACAACATTCAAGTTGTGAACATACCCTAGTCTGTGGGAGTTCGGGAACACAGATCATGGTGTGTGTGTGTGTGTGTGAGCGCCTCTCTCTCTCACTTGGTGAAGTGTGTCCTGATGGCTGTGTTGAGGCGGTTCTGGTCTCTGGAGAACCTTCCGGACGCGATGCAGAGCAGAAGGAGCAGCATGGAGGCCCACACACACACCTCCCTGCGGGGTGGAATACACACAATAACACACACACTCAGACACACACACCACACACTCTCAGACACACACACACCACACACACACACACCTACCGGAGTGTATTCTGTATGAGTGTGTCCCTCTTCCTCCGCCGTCCTCTCCTCCTCAGCTCCTCTGGGGTCGGAGGCCGCACCAGACGCAGGAACCGAGCTCTCTGACGAGCTGCCAGCACCTGTCAATCACACACAATCAGCTCTGATTGGTAAATCGACAAAAACTCCCCTCCCAAATCGTCCGTACAAAAAATTGGAAGAGATTGGAGGAAGCCCCGCCCCTGTCAACCCTTATTGGTTAGTACCTTGTCGAAGTATGAGCTCCTATCCAGTGATTGGTGGGGAGGCATGACATATCCAGGTACAGGAACGCCATCTTGGCTCCAGAATTTTGGGGTGTTTACTTCCACGTTGGAGATGCCGGAGGAAGTGAGGTCATCAGGTCTGTTCCTGTACTGGAAGGGAGTGAGGTAGTCGGGTCTGTTCCTGTACCAGAAGGCGACTCCTGCAGCTACGATGAAGATCTGTGATGTAAAAAAGAGTCTGTTATTATCAAACTGAATGGTTTGAGTAACATGTTAAGGTTAGTGATCTCACCAGGCCAGGCTGGACCAGGGCGGAGCAGAGCAGCAGAGCACAGAACAAGGAGTGACTCCACAGAAGAACCTTACTGCTGCTGAACCTGAGACACACACACACAGTATAATGAAGAAGTTCAAGCTTAAAAACACAGTTTACAGAAAACAAAAAATCCCAACTTCCAACTCAAACAAATTTCCACAAAAAAAACTGTAAAACAGCTTGACAGGCCCCTGTTTAACCCCCGGCGCCCGGTGCCCTCTCCCCATACCTGACCCCCAGAGTAGCGCTGCCCCCCACGCAGGCCAGGGCCAGCAGCAGGCAGAGGGCCCATGCCAGGGAGTGGGCGCAGCGGGGATCAGCCCTCAGCCCTCCTGGTCTGATGAGCTGGGAGCTGCCTGGACCCCCACACACCCTGCTCCAGCCAGGACCGCCCTCTGGAGGGCCTGGAGGAAGTTCCTCCTGAACTTCAACACCTTCAACTCCGTTATGGTCCGGAGATCTGCTCACGTCCTCGCTGACCTCTGACCCCTCCTGTCTGACCTCACGACTCCGGAACAGGAAGGACACCGCTGTTACCACGGGCAACACTGCCAGCACGCTCATCATCCCCGTCACCAGGGAATCCGTGGACATGTCGACAAGCCCCAGCTCTAGTGTGTACTGTGAACATAGAAGATGCAAGGCTTTGTGGGTAAAGAAGTAGTTTTGCAAAATGTGCTTGTTGTTAAATAAATCTAAATATAATAAACAGCGCCCCCTGTTGTTCCCCAGCTGGAGTTTGAATGACGCTGGTTTCCCACGACCTACCAGGTCATCCTGGCGTGACACGAGCAGCGCGGTGACACACACGTGGCCCAGCAGCTGCAGCATACACACACTCACACGCTGCGAGGGTGAGAACACGCTGGGGGTCGGCCGGGTGCACACACACACCCACAAGTGGAAGTCACTCAGGTACTCTGATAACTTCAGACACAGCAACTGTTTAGAGGAGGGAACACACACATAAAATGGACGTAACACAAGACCCTTATTAGTGTGTATGACTACTCATCATGCAGATGGAAGGAGAGAAAAGAAGATGGATGGCTGGATGATGGATGTGGGCGTTACCGTGGTGAATCCGAGCCCCTGGGTGCACACCTTCAGTCTCCTCTCCACCTGTCCATCACCCTGGTCTCCAGCCAACCAGCACTGGGCTGGGAACACCCAGCTCCGCCCACAAGCCCGCCCCTCCACCACCTGACGCAGAAACAGATGTTAGAATCAGACACATACACACACACACATACACACACACACACACACATACACACACACACACACATACACACACACACACACACACATACACACACTCTTGTCCACAGCAGTGTTTCCTCACCTCACAGACCTCCACCTGGGACAGGTACCAGCTGGGGGTGGAGCCAGAGTCATCATGCCACAGGTGCACCCCCCATAGCAGCCCCAGAGCCTCTGCTGTACTGGAGAGAGAGAGAGAGAGAGAGAGGCAGGGGGAAGAGAGAGAGAGAGAGAGAGAGAGAGGCAGGGGGAGAGAGAGGCTCAGTATCATTACCATAGTCTAGAAGCTACACGTTTACTGACCTCTCCATACAAATAGGAGCCTATTCTGTTTCAAGTACCTCACTATGAATGTGTTCCTGGAGTTGGGTCTGAACAGAGTGCATTGTGGGTCATGTAGTTCTCTGGTCAGCGAGGCCCCTTCGTCCCCATAAAGTACTATATAAACCTGTGGAAAAGTTACACAGCCTTTACTGCCACAATCTGTCAGACAGCAAACCTTCTACTTCTGTGTGCTGAAGGACTGCCAAACATTCAGGATGTGGTCAGGGCGTGGTCAGGGTGTGGTCAGGGTGTGGTCAGGGTGTGGTCAGGGCGTGGTCAGGGTGTGGTCAGGGTGTGGTCAGGGCGTGGTATCGGAGGTACCCTGGAAGACAGCTCTGGTGAGGAGCAGAGTCCGGTGTGAACCGTCACGGCGTAGAGCTGGCGGTCAGACGAGGGGTTGTCCCACAGCACGACAACTTCCTGTTCGCCCTCACAGTGTGTCCTCCCACACACAAGCAGAAGCACAGCGTACACACACACACACACCACACACACACACACCACCAACACACACACCACAGTCAGGTCTCTGGCAGGGCTGTGGAGAGCGGAGGGAATAGGTTGTGGATAAGGGGGATGATATTAAAAATCACCAGATAGATCAGGGGTCTAAAAACGTTTTACAAGCTTTGAAAAATGTTGTTGAAAATATGTTTGAAAATATGAAAATATTTTTGCTATTTCTTTTGAAAAATAGGTTTGCATCGTTAATGAGTAGCCCACTTTCTTTTTTTTTTCTTTTTTACTTCAGTTCAGTCTTTGTAATACTTTTCCAACCATTTTTTCACTTGTCCCGGACAATTGGATAAGCCTTAATGTCGATAACTGACTGTCGGCACCTAACCACTGGAGCATTCTGAGGTTGTGGTTGGACACGAAGGCTGCTTGTGTAGATACCTCAGGACGTGAGTCAGTTCTGCAGAGTCCAGCCTGCTGAACATCTGCTGGTGGAGCACAGTCACTGTGCTCAGATGGTCACAGCTGAAACACACACACACACACAGAGGGACCTATTATATCATTCAACACAAACACTGCCACTTCCTGTTCTGACACAACACAAACACTCCCACTTCCTGTTCCGACAACACAAACACTCACACTGCCTGTTCCGACAACAACCGTGTTGTGCGAGTGTGTGAGGAAAAGAGAAAAGGGAATGATATAGAAAAAGCGATAGAGACAAAGAGCATTTGTGTTACCTGCAGTTGACGGGGGTGTGAGGGGCCCCCAGCTGGGTAGTGCAGCCCTGGGGGGTCCAGGGCCCCTGGGGGGTCAAGGACAAGCACTGGCTGGCCCTCAGGCTCAACCTGTAGTCCACCTGGCTGCCTGGGCGGGGGCCCCTGCTGTAGTCTGCGTTCAGGAGTGCCACATAGGCTGTCCCTAGAGCTGGACAACAAGACTGGTTACGTCTTTATTTGATCCAAAATTATGTATTGAACCACTGAGACAATGCTGATGTCTTTGTTACATAATGATGTGTGTGTGTAACATACTGTTCAGATAGGAAGGGGGCAGGATGATGTGTGTGTTGGTTCCTTCCCACTTGTAGGTCTGGTGAAGATGGTACTGGCTGGGGCTGGGCCTCTCAAACAACCTGACAGGACACACCCACGCACACACACCTGAATGACCGCTGAAACCATCACAAACCTCTTTAATAAACTGACTCTTGAGGTGTGGCACCTGACTAGGAGCAGGACGGGGAAGGTGCTGCTGTCCGTCCGGCTGAACTCCACAGACACCCGCACAGCCTGCCTCAAGTGCTGCTGGGTAATGTTGAAGCTGTGGTAGTTGATGTGGCCAATCAGAAGAGA
>NC_140368.1:1265000-1460000 GCF_054491055.1 Hypomesus nipponensis
TGTTTGCTAAAGTTAAAGACACCGGACACACACACGTAATGTCTCACCGTCTATCTGCACCTTACTGGTGGCGTTGACCACAAAGAGGGTCCAGGAGTAGAGCACAGGGTCCAGGCCACAGCCTTCACACCCCGCCCGGACAGACAGCGCCTGGTCCCAGTTCAGCCGGTCTCCCTGACGCAGGGAACAGTTCATCCACACTCTCCTGGGAGCAGAGGAACATGTCTGTTCACAACAGTCAGAGTCAGGATCACATTTCTCTAAGAAAAATCCTGTGACAAAATGGTCCAAACTATATTGCAACTTAATATTGCCCTTCTACTGATATTTGTAAGCATTTACTAGTACTCATATTGCATTTCATTAGAAAGAAACTCCTTCCACTTTGTGTGACAAAAATGTTTAGAATTTTTTTTTCGAAAGGTTGAAAAAATGACTTATATTTTATTTACATTTTTTAAGGTTTTGTAAAACACATTTCTAAAGGTTTAAAAAATATTTTTGACAAAAAGTTTCAAAAGGTTGAAAGAAATAGAAAAAGAATCATTGATGAGTACTTGATGAGGACTCTACTAAACTCTACTGTACTAAATCTAATTGTTTTTGGAAAAAAAAATCTAAGATAAGACACAATAACAATAAGACACGAAGGGCTTCAGGATGTGTTCAGGAACATTCTTCTCTGCATCACCCTCACCTGGACAGGTGTGGTGTTACCGTGACGAAGGTGTCCGAGGAGGCAGAGCGTTCCCCGCTGCTAACCGTGAGGGTGAACCGGAACTGGTCAAAGCTTTGCTTCAAAGCTCCGTCCGGCAACAGCAGCACGGGCAAGGAGGTGTCCACCGGTTGGTCGAAACAGGAGCTGTCAATGGAGCTGATTGGCTTACAGCTCCAGCTGTAGCTGAGAAGGCGGGGTTAAGTGACAATGAAGGGTTTATGTTTGAGACATGAACAATATTACTATATTAGAATATTAATGACTAAAATTGGATATAAAATGATATCTTGCAGAAGCTTTTAGTAAAGATGACCAGCAACATAGCAGAAACCGGCCTGCAGGCCCAGTACCTGAGAGGTCCAGCAGGCTGGTCAGGGTCGTAGGAGCGGTGTCCGTCCAGGGCGAGAGCACTGACATTCCCGCGGGCCAGAAAGACGTTGGTGCCCCCCAGGATGAAGGCCACTGGGGGGGAGGGCAGCACCTCCACACGCACGCTGTAGTTGCTGTACACCACGCTGCCCACAACACTCACCTACCAGGCTCACAGGAGGAGGCCAATTTTGTTTGGGGAATTTGACCCTCCAACCTCTTGACCTGCAGTCAAATGTTCGAACCACTAAGCTGTACCCATCCCCATGTATAAAGCTCATGAATTGTGACTGGTAAAGCTCTGTCTCACCCTCGCTACAGCGGTGTAGGTGCCGTACAGCAGGGTGTGTGTGGGCAGCGTCAGACTCTGCCGGTGAGTGTCCACGCCTGGCAGGGGGACGACCAGCCCCCGGGGGTCACGCACCGTCCAGTGGTACCCGAGACCCCGGGACACGTCACACTGCACCTCCGTCTCCAACGTCACACTCAGACGCAACTTCTGATCCCTCCTCACCTGGGCGGCGGAGAGGAGAGAGGGAGAGATAGAGGGGGGGGGGGGGGAGAATATATATAATCCCCTTTGTGTCCCTCTCTCCTCCATCCCTCAGGTAGAGTCTCACCTGTGTGTTGAGAGGACCCATGTTCTTCACAGGCGGGGGCTGGCAGGGCCGGACCACCACGAACACCTCCCCCAGCAGGGAGGTGGAGCTGACCAGGTTGGACAGGGTCAGCTCCACCCTGAACACTCCCGTCCTGCACGGACACGCAACACACGGAGCTCTGTCAGTTTTTTAATGTCTTAACCTGTTCATTAGTAGCGTCACACATATGTGATCGTTTGAAAGCGGGCCCCACAGAGTACCGTCACACGTGTGATCCTGAACATTCCAACTGACTATTTTCCGATGGACAAAAACTACATGACAAACGCCATGGTATGGCTTCAAAATTTACAATTAGAAGGCTGACAAGTAACACTAGCAGGTAGTAGCATTGCTACGAGTATTATGCTAGGTTGCTAGGTTGCTAGGTAATGGAAGCTAACTAAAGCTAGCTAGCTTCCGTTTTGAAAAAAATAACTCACTCTGGTGGAAGCGTCGGTAATATTTAGAACTCAATTTAACATTTAAATATGCACAACTCAACGTTTCATTTAGCTGTCACTTTCATAGGTGTGCTGTTCGACCTGTTCTACCCTCTCACCTGTAGAAGGTGTGCTGTGTTATACCCTCTCACCTGTAGAAGGTGTGCTGTGTTCTACCCTCTCACCTGTAGAAGGTGTGCTGTGTTCTACCCTCTCACCTGTAGAAGGTGTGCTGTGTTCTACCCTCTCACCTGTAGAAGGTGTGCTGTGTTCTACCCTCTCACCTGTAGAAGGTGTGCTGTGTTCTACCCTCTCACCTGTAGAAGGTGTGCTGTGTTCTACCCTCTCACCTGTAGAAGGTGTGCTGTGTTCTACCCTCTCACCTGTAGAAGGTGTGCTGTGTTCTACCCTCTCACCTGTAGAAGGTGTGCTGTGTCCTACCCTCTCACCTGTAGAAGGTGTGCTGTGTTCTACCCTCTCACCTGTAGAAGGTGTGCTGTGTCCTACCCTCTCACCTGTAGAAGGTGTGCTGTGTTCTACCCTCTCACCTGTAGAAGGTGTGCTGTGTTCTACCCTCTCACCTGTAGAAGGTGTGCTGTGTTCTACCCTCTCACCTGTAGAAGGTGTGCTGTGTTCTACCCTCTCACCTGTAGAAGGTGTGCTGTGTTCTACCCTCTCACCTGTAGAAGGTGTGCTGTGTTCTACCCTCTCACCTGTAGAAGGTGTGCTGTTCTGTGCTCTGTCCCGTCCTGCTCTCCCCGTCCCCGAAGCTCCAGCTGTAGGTGATGTTGGTGCCGGCGCGGGTCCTGCAGCTGAAGACCAGGCTGTGGTTCTGGACCACCGAGGGCAGATGCACCAGCCTGCTGGGACTCACGGCTGTCTGGACCACCAGGTGGAGAGGCTCAGAGGTCACGGAGGTCACACCGTCGCTTGCCGTCACCACCACGATGTACCTGCACACAGGTGAGGGAGAGGAGAGGGCCATGATGGAGAGAAGCCATGAGGGTCACGATAGGTGTGTTGATTGAAGACGAGAACAAACACTCGCAAATGCAGTAATACTACAACAGTGCAGTCTTAATCTTCAGTGTGATTACTGTACGAAGTGTTGTGTATGTGCTGTCACTAGCTTTACCTTCTCTATGATTAAGAAGTAAGTGCTTTAATATCACTGGGAACAGAAATGGTTGTGTTGATTATTTGGTTTAAATCTTGCTTGTGTCATACATTGATATTATTTACCCTTTCTCCAGCCTCTTCACACCCCCTGCTGTGTGACATGTGTGGATGTTACCTGCCAGGTGTACTGCTTTGTGACGTGTGTAGATGTTACCTGCCAGGTGTACTGCTTTGTGACGTGTGTAGATGTTACCTGCCAGGTGTGCGGTATCTCCTGGAGACGGTAGGCGAGGTCGTTCTGATGGGGCGAGAATCTCCGAAGCGCCACAGGAACTCCCGAGGACCACCCTCCGACGGCAGGGCCAGGAACGTGACAACCTCGTCCGTGGGATACGCTTCCTTATCCGTGTGAATCCTCACCACTGGGAAACACAGGATAGACGGCACCGTAAACACACGGCTAAACTCTGACATACCACACACAAGACCACAGTTTAACTCTGACATAGCCCTACCACACACAAGACTGCAAGTAGGGTAGGCTACATGTGTTACATGTGGTTAGTAGTTTACATTAGTCAAACATACACAAGTTCTTACCTCTGCCCCAAAACGTAAGCGGGACTACACAGATCAATAGGTTGATATAAGACTAAATGTTAACTTCTAAATTAACACAATGTTATAAATCTTTATACCATCAGGCCTGAAGACTGGCTCGTGACGCCTTCGCTGGGTTACAGTTGCAACGTTACCCCTGTGTTCCCTGTCAGAAATCCTTAGAAAAATAAAATAAACCACATCATTAAGAAACATTTACGAAACATTGACAAAATACTAAACTTTAATTTACATTAAAGTTTTTACATTGACGACGCCTACGTGCAAAAAATATTTACAGGAAGTGATACAAAGTCTAACAAGTATATACCCGCGAATGTTAATAAAAAAGGGAAAGTAAAATGACCGGTGACCGGCAGCTCACCTCTGCCCGGCGGGGTCTGACCCAACAAGGACGGTGCCATGAAGACACTTCCTCGTCACCAGTCGGTCAACCAGTTCACTGCAGTTAGGCCTACGCCTCCGCCTGGATAACGCTCCAGTCTGGGATCTTTGACGTAAAAGCGCCCAACAACAGGAATTGTCCCTTTCGTTATCTATTACTGACAAAACACCTACCAGGCTGTGGTTTTAAGCACATAGGTGAATATTTTAGTGGATAAAACGCCAAGTTCCCCATAGGCTCTAAAAGGGAATATAGGTCGAGCAATCGAGTTTATTAACAGAATGCGGCTTTACAAATTATGTGTGAGGGTCTGTGTTTTTTCGCCAAGAGCACCGTAGTTGTAGTTAGATTAGAAGTTCCATGAATACACCCCCCCCCCCACACACACACACACACACACAAAAAATTGTAAGCATTAAATAATTGTCTAGAAAATCTTCCCATTTGGCTGTAGGCTATTGCCTCGGAAGGCGTATTTAGGCGTATATCGCACAACTATTACCCCAACAGCATCTTAAACACCTTTCTTCTTCTTTCAAACAGCTTCATTTGAACACTCACCCCTGAGCGAGACACGGGAGACAGCGGGCGGCAGGGGTCACTTCTTCAGCATACGGTGTTTTGTAAAAACGGTCCCAAACCGGGGTCGCGTAAACGCACAGACAACCCCACGTCGACCCTGTGAAACCCAGAGTACATTTTGGATTTTTTATGTAGCCTTTTATTAGAACTTTTTTTTATGATTATATTTTGTTCAATTTGCGATTGTTAGCCGAAAGGGGTAGCCTAGTCCATGCCACCGATAGCCTAATAGACTATAGTCTAAATTGAATAAACTGGTTACAAACCGATCAGCATGCCTGTTCCTGAAGAGCGTTTTCTAGCAGCGCTGCAGATGTCGACCATCACAAGACTCACGAGTAGTAGTCTTAGCGAACACGAACGATGCATTTGTCTGGTTAAATTGCACCGTAGAACACAGTCGACTCCAATGCAGTGTTACAAGCGACGTAGTGGCTATGAATATTAGAGGCAGGCAGGTTTCAAGGGACAATCTGATGAGGGAGAGTGGTGTTTTCAAAATATCACACCATCACCCCCCGAAAAGGTGGAATACGTCGGCAGACTATAGGCTACTGTATGCAAAGCCGGACTTCAATTCACTTGAGAAGAATGGGGTAATAACATGCCCCATGCACACACACCTACGCGCACACGCAGACCCTATAGCCTATGATAGGTCTATGGAAAGATGTTTTATTTTATTTATTTTATAGGCCAATAGCCTGTCTACAGCTTGCATGGCTGTTTGAGTAACCAATGACCTAAAGTGAAATTAAATTGAATTAAAATTAAAACATAAATAAATGGGACAGGTCTAAACTACGTTCATTTTATGACCTTGGGAAGAATCCAAACAATGGTGACTTGAGCAGGGAGAGAGCAGAGGTGACGACATGGTCACACTGGACCCGAACGCGTCACATATGGGTGGTCAACACGCGACACGTTCTGGTTTAAGATAGACTATAACATGGCTTTAGGCCTACGTTTTTCCATTAATTCCATTTGTTTTCACAGTCTGACCTCATTTTCAGATATCATCCCAAAAATGTCCCAGAAAATCAAATAGGCTATCTTAAATGCCAGTCGTCAGGCTAATCACAATCGTTACAACAATAAATACGTGCATCCTCTTGAGATATGGGCAGACTGCAATAAAGATGTTTCGCCAATCCATTCTCTTTTTGTAAATAAAGTAGGCCTAAGAGCGCACCACAAGTCACAGCCTATTTAAACGCTAAAGATCTTTAAATTCAACTCGGTCAACTTGTTATACTGTATTCCACCAATCTCATTTAGTTGCTTAGCTTTTTTTTAAGGATATAGCACTTCATTGAAAACATTGTGATATGGTATGAAGTTAATTATGTTGTTTTATGGCACTGGCTATAATATTTTTTACCTATACTTATTAGCAACAGTAGGAAAATAAACGGTTAACCGGCCATGAAATATTCCTACATAAGAATGTAGCCTAATGGTTGGACAATTGTCCACCCCAACTTAGAAAGAAAAATGAATGATTCTCTTTATAATCATCATATTTTTCTGATTAATTACCCCGTAGCCAAGCTTACTTTTTATTATATATTTGCCACTGACCTTTACTAAAGATGAGGGGAGAAAGTATAGCCTGCTGCAGGCATTAGGCTATACTGTTCCACTAGCAGTTTATTATTTATTAGAGGTTATGCTAATCTTATTATAGAGAAGCCATAATTTGCTTGTAGCGTTCAGGCTAAATATAGAAGCGTAATTAGACTTAAACCTCAAGGATGTTATTGGAGAGATATACAACTACGTATCGTTTCAAATGAAAAGAGATATGGATTGGCTGGTCAGTGAAGTAGCCTAAACTATGCATATTTGCCGTATTTATAGCCTGCCTAACCATTAACCATAAAGCAAAACATTCATATCCCAACCACAACATGAAAAATTAATAAATCCCGTTTCTGCATAGCTTTTCGGTTACGTCGTGTTAACTGATGACTCCATCGTGAGTGATCTACTGCTGCAGTAGGCAACGTCCTCATCGTTCTCATCGTCTTTAATGTTTAACAGGGGTTTAGGCTACTGTGTTGTTTCTGAATGAGAGTAAGGAACCAAATTAAAAGCAGGCAAACATACCTGCTACATGTTGGGTTTATAGCCTACACGTTTCTGAAATAAAAATCACATCTTGTAATGTAGCCTATAGACCAAAGGGAAAACGGTTTCTTTTTGTAGGCTACGTCTTACTTTTTCTATTTCTATATCTATTTCATTCAATTTCCATACATTTCCATAATTCCAACATAGTTTACCGTAGCACATTAGGTTATTATCAGCTATAGGGCAGTTAGCCCCTGAGACGAAAATGAAATGTCAACATAGTGATATTTTATGACCAATAATATCGTTAAAACATTACAAACTGACATGGCTTTCAAACAGGCCAGGCGCGTGCCCCATGGGTCACTTCTAAGTTCTAGGATGCTGCCTCAGTATCTCTGTAGATCCACCTTAAATTTTCTTTCCGGTTTCCTTGACATCCCCTTTAAGACCGCTCATCACTACTCTAAGTGACCGGAGGACGGCGACAATAGACTGCAAAATCGCTTAGAGGCTTTGACCAGGAGCTGAAAGACGAACAAGCGTCCGTATTTTTTTTAGTTCATCTCTGTCTTTCAGTGTGCTAGCCTAAGCTAGCCTACTCTTAACTCTTAACATGGACATTTTCCAAGTTTAGTTGTTTAGCATGGGATATTATAAAGGGCGAAATCGTCGCCTAAATCTTGATAGGACCGGCATTGGCCATCAGCGTTGAAAGCTGTTGGAGAAGGCAACATAGTCTCCAAATTCGTTGGCTTCATGTCATTTAGCCTAATTCCACAAATGGAAAAAGTTATACAAATCCTCGATGATGATCCATACACGGCCATCATATAGCCTAGTAAAAGCAATATAGTGCTGCATAAACACCTCTGAATAATTAATTCACACCGATATGCTAGGCCTATTGCAATTCAACAGCCGATTCCTGCAGAAAATGTTACAGTGGATGTTAGCCTACCTATTATGTAAGCATATGATTTACGCCAAACTAGGCACGCACATCTAGCCAACCAACCAATATCCAACAACAGATGTTTTCGAGATTTTTATTTACGAATTTAAAACATATTTGAACATTAATTTTATTCCCGCGATGTTTGTCATTTTAGAATGATGTTTTGTGTATAGAGGCTACACATTGTCTTTCAGTCGTCTTGATAGACGGGCCACCGTTAAGATTAGGCTACCTTTGACTTTGTTTTAGGAAAAGAGTTAACAGATATTTTAATAAACTATACTCTACAGTATTGGTCGCCTTTGTTTTTTCAACTTAGGCTCTACATGGTCAGATTTCTAATTATAATGTGGCCTAACTTTCTTTATTTTTATTTTTTTTTGTCCTTCGAAACGCAAAACAAACGTTTAATATCCATCTTATATTGTTGGTTTCCCTCCGCGATTTGTTGATTTCGATTGCCATGACTGCTTATTAACCCATAAATGTTTTTTTAGGCTATTAAACATAGGTCCATAATCATTCTAAAGATAAGACCAAGACCATCACCATGTCTTAATACAAACTCCACACTATTAAAGTTTGTTAGGTCTCAAATAAGTTGTTTATTGGGAAATGATTACTATAGTTAATGTATACCTACGCAGTTTATCTTAATACAGATAGGCCGACAATTTAGGCTCGCCCCAAATTGCGCAATTGGACACAAGATTAATTATAAATTTAACGACTGGTGGGTGCAATAAAGTCACCTATTACATTTAAGTGTCGGATAGTCCGTCCAATTAGATAAAATAAATAAAATAAAATAATGAGCATTGGCCCAACTCAGCGTTGACCACAGCTCTCATTTGCCAGACGATTTATACTTTTCCAATTAATCCTCGAGGTGCTTTCGGTGTAGCTGAGGAACAAAACGGACAACACAATTTTAAACACTGTATGCCATAGAATTAGCTACACATCTATTTAATTGTAATTATTTATGGTGTAAAGGGCTCGCAATTTAAAGCCAATTGAAGTAACATTTAAGTCATATCTGAAGGTCAAAGGGCTCACAATGCAAAAATCTGTGCTTTAGACTAACACATTCAGGCCTCTTAGGCTAATTATACAGAAGGGTTGACTGAAGAAATGACTATAGCTTTGACTAATTATCTACTTACTGAAATTGTTGGAGACAGTTTCCATGTTGGTGTGAATATTCACACCAAACACCAACATGGACACTTTTCAGAGAATATTCTCTGACCATGAAGAAGAGAGATACTTCATAAACATTCAACTCACACCAACGCAACGAGCATCAACTGTTGCATCCTGCAGCGATGGATGAATTTTCAGCTTCTATAAAATAACTCAATGGATGCGTCGAAATATACAGACCTTTGCCTACAGGAAAAGGTCGAGCAGTCTATGAAGAATGGTGTTATTTAGACTAATGATGTATTCCTAAAATACTTAATGCTTGCTTAACAAACAAAAGGACATCTGAACGCCAAAATGTCAAAGTGTGAAGAACATGTTTCCATAAAAGGCAACATTGGTAAAAAGATATATAGGCCCGTGCCCTAATGATAAGTTCACACTGGTCTACCATGTAGGCTGTGTGATTGTAGAGTGATAGTGACAAGTTACAACGTGATAGTCTAGTTAGAAGGTTAGGCTATATATTTGTTCTCCTTAATTGCACCCGGAACCCCTGCTGACACGAATAGAAGACCATTTAACGCATTATCGTAGTAAACCCACCAAATAATTTGCTCGACCACCCCCCTAAAATATTTTAACATTTGACAGTTTACAATCTTAAATCCCAAAGTCACAAACGAGCAATAGACTATCACTTATTTTATAGCTTCAAGTAGGAATCATTCAACAGCATACTTTGAGTCTTATTCCCAGGGGAATTGTGTGGATCCAATTACTTTGCAAACAAGCTTCACTCCAACTAAACTAGAAACGAACAGACAGCGTAACGTAAAGATCTGATTAAAACCGGAAATCCGGGCACGGGATGGGGGGTCATTTTATATATAAGGGTTTTATTAATAATTTTTGATTTTGTGAAGCGTAAATTAGATGGTCGTCTAAAGGGAAAAAAAACGTTCCATGGCTTATTGAAGGCTTGACATAGCCGCGAGGGGTTGGAACAATGATGCTTGAATCTCTTTGCTTTTACCTTTTGTCCCTTTAGATGAATGCCCAATTTAAAGAAGTGGTCGAAAAAATTGTCTGAAACCTGAGTTGGAGATGTTCCAGACGGCCAAGTGCCCTATTATATTTCTAACTGCAATTTACGAAAGAAAAAGGTCTTCTAATAACAATCGACTCGTCTCCATTGTTATATCCTGCAGGTATGGGAATTATTGTAGCTGAACTGACGTTACAGGCATATATAAAAGCATTGAAAAAATGTGAATATTAGACCCTTCATTTGTTCTGTATCTGATGACGTGCAGACTGGAGGCTTTCAAAAGTTTCTCGTCAAACGTTTTCCCGGAGACATCACCCCATATAAACCTCAGACAATACATTCCTATAATAACAGCGCTTATAGACCTACCGATGTATCTAGCCTATAGATTATACTTCACAATTTCATATAGATTACGTGTAGATCAATGAACGTCTACGCCGTCAGGCTACACGTTAAAAGGTGTGTGTGGCGATTTCGTGTTTCAGTTTGAGATTTAAAATGAAATTAATATGTTGGTCCCATGTTGAGAGGTATTTAAACGTTAGACTGTTGTTTTTGTTCCGTGGCTTCCATCCAGCTTCCGCAGCGCCATAAGCCTGTTTCTGTGGTATGAGAGGGCAAAGGTCAACCCAGGACCCGATTGTTCCTAAATGCCCGTAGGCGGGCACGCGGACGCGGACACGTCCCTCCCTTCAAACAATGGCGTGTACGCTATTAATTGATGAGAACTCAGGCGTTGGAGCTATTACAATGAACCACAACCCTGATAACCGAAATATAGTAGAAGAAGCCCACGTTTTCTTCTAGAATATTTCTTAAAATACACATTGAATAGTTTTGAAAAAAAACGGTCTGGTCTATGTAGGGGAGAGAGGGGTTTATAAATCCTGTACAATTGAGGCTACCTTGGTCTGCACCTCTCTGTATCACCAACCGTCTCTGAGGAGGGGAGCTCTTGTTGAACTGATCCTCCCAAGTATCTTTTTTTTGTTTCCTTGAGGGTTTAGGTTGGTTTCGGTGCTCCGTGTTCTATGGGTGTATGTGATACAGCTTGTAAAAAATGTTTGATTTAATTTTGATTTGATATGCAATAATGTGCCATGTTGGAAATTTGCCTACATGCACAGATTGTAGGTCTAGTCGCCTCTACAATGTCCTCCAGAGACATTGTATAAACTTCTATGTTAAGTCAACACAGCAGAGTCTGAGGTTATTTACGTAAGCCTATTAGTAACATTTTGCATTTTTATTAAATTACCAGACGCTTTTATCCAAAGACATTGCAGAAGATCAATGGTCAGAAGTGCATATCTATCCCTTTACCACTCTGACCACCATTTCAGTACAAAGTAACGACTTCACAACTATGCAACACTAACAAAAGCAACCTATTTTAACTAGATTGCATCAATAACTTAGAGGAAGCATTTTAAGAGACGTTTTTAATTTTGTGAAATAAAAAATAAAAAATGACAGACAAATATTCTACACTTCCAGCTGTTTCTAGATACCAATCCTTTATGCTTCACGAGACTGTTTCAGAATAACTTCTTTCAAATTGCTTTCAAAGAAGAATTAAACATAAAAAATAAAAAATGAATACCCCAAATATAAGATAGTATTATAATAATAAATAGTATTTATCGTCAAATAATTTTCTATGATTATTCAAATAAACTCCACTTATATTAATATTAATAATCATACAGCAAAAACAATTGCTCCAGCCAGTATAGTGCTACCTTTTCAGAGCTAGCTCGAGTCCCTTAAACTTTAGGTCACTCATAACTCCAAGATGTTGACTGATTCAGAAATGCAACTGTTGGAAAGTTATTGAAGATATCTACACTTAAGTAAAGTGAACTGCGACTGCAACCTGAACTTTGGCCGTGTGGTAGGCTACAGATTGAATAGTGTCTCATGACAAGCAACACAAATAATATTTCACAGCTATGGCCATTTCACCAGCCTAAAGCACTTCATCAGTTACAATGTCGGCCTGTATGAATAAAATCGATTTAATTGTTATTTGTCAGTAAATGTTAAATAAGCACACATAACACATATTAAATCCTGTCCATGTTCCTTCAGATCATCTCCAAAATCGCGCTGAGCTCCGTGACGAGCCGCGAGTACTCGACTAGGCTACATGGTTTGCTCCCTCAGGCCGCATTGAAGAGCGACCTCCCGCAACCACCCAACGTAGCCCACGTGACTTCTTCTTAATCCACTATAGCATATTTGCAGATTTGTCTGAAAGTTATTCATTGGATCTGTAGTCTGGACACAATCTGAGACAAAATATGAAAATGCACATTGACCAAAATAAACATTTTATTCCTCAGCTTCAGTTGTCGCCAAAACTTCTTCCACGATGTTGTATTCAACTCCTATGAGCGAATTACAATTTATGTTCTTCCATACAAGATTTCTCATTAGTTTGCAACTGCAACTCTCATCTGTCTTCCATGCAATAAACCTGCACGTTCTTGATCACTCGTGCACGCTGTGGGGTTTTCTATAACACCAGATGTTACATCACTCATGTTTTGATGGATATTTAAACGTAAATTTGGAATTATGTTGCTCTATCGATCTAACGATTCATCTGGCTTTTCGGGCATTTGATCTAATCAGGGGGCACTTTTACAACTGATAGGAGAGTGTTTAGAGCTCGCGCAGTAGCTTATTGTTTTTTTGGGTTCCGTGCAGGGCTGTTCCACGGGCACATCCCCCTTCATCTATCCGGCCCAACAACCGCCAATCTCGGCAGAATAGTCCCAGGACAAGACGGAGCGACAGGTCTATCCAAGGACTGAACTAAGGACACTGCATGAAGAAACTGCCGGATAGTTATGGGCCTATAGGCCTATTGGTTTTGATTAAGATTACATTTTATAGATTAAATGCCTATTTATGGAATTTACATATATTTTAAGTTTACAGGTCCAACCTACACAATATATATATTCTAACAATCTATGGTTTATAACCGGTGATGATGTAATAATTCAGCATAAGTCTCCATTAATCGTAAACTCAAAAACAATAAACACACTGATTATGCACTTTCAAATAAAACAACTAGGCCTGTCCCATATGGGAATTATATAAACATTTTAATAATTCATGAAATGTAAAATGAGTTGGCCTTCTCTGAGGCCTATGATGCGGTCGCCTTTAACTTCTTCCTCCACACCAAAAAACAGAACATGTCGAAATCAGCACCAAACCCTTGTTCAGTGGTAGTGTTCGCAGAAGACGTTATCGCCATCAGCAGAAGTTGTTTCTGTAAAACACACATCAGTGATCAACGCCACGAGGTACATTAGGCTAAATTGCAAGAAGGTACTTTTTAACGATATTTACGTTCTCTGTCACAACGCAGCGCATGCGGCAAAAGAGAGGTGCTGGACTGCGAGCGCTGGGCCTCTTTGCTTCCGCGTGGGGTAAATATAGGTCACACGCGGCTGCCGGATACCCTCGCGCACACATAATAAAGACTGTTTCTGTCTTTGTCTCTCTCTCTCTCTCTCTCTCTCTCTCTCTCTCTCTCTCTCTCTCTCTCTCTCTCTCTCTCTCTCTCTCTCTCTGTCTCTCTCTCTCTCTGTCTATGTCTCTCTCTCTCTATGTCGCTCTCTCTCTCTCTCTCTCTCTCTCCCCCTTTCTCTCTCTCAAACACACACACACTTCCTGACCTAATATCCACACCATCATAAAAGTAATACGATTACCCCATTACATTAGTAAAGATATATTTATCCCCAAACTATTTATTTTATGTTTTTACGTATAGGCACATTTTTGTAAATAGACAGATTGTCTGTTAGCTACATAACGTTATAGAATGTAAAGTGCCTGTAGCCTATATCGTTTAATATTGTTCTTTGAACAGTTATATTACTTTAAGCATGTTTTACAATTTAGGGAACACTTGAGCAATGGACGAGATATTAAATGCATGATGAATAAATAAATTACCATAGTCTATAAGCAGAGAGTTAAAAATTGAATAATACATTTAGATAACTGGCAACTGGATTTATCGTGAAACAAAGTAATAAAGAAATAAAAAGAAATAAGATGACGCAAAACGCGTTGTTGGTCAGATTGGTAAAAATCTGCAATGTGGCCAATCAATTTCAAGTATAGTCATCAGTCATATGGACAAAGGTTCAAGTTAACAGGTGGGTTATAGACAATACGTGTATTTATCTTCTCAATGACACATTGACACGACCAAGATTCAAATCCATTGTGTTTTTATAAATATATGGCCTAAGGTATATTTGTTGGTATGGCAATGATATAGCATTCAACTTGAACATGACTTAGTCATTGTTATGTGCCACATAAAAGACCAATGCAACTGTAATCACACGAGCGTGCGTGTGTGAAATGCTTGCGCTTCTGTGTGTGGGTTTTGAGGGCGTGCGCGTCCACGTGCACTCGTGTGTTGGTTACTAAAACCACAGGCCAAAACTTCGTTTAAGGTTCAACAATCAAATATGTTTTGCGGACAAGAGAGTTTGAGTGGTCGTTGTCAGCCCAAATTCATACGTTTTATACCCATACATGAAAACGTTCAGGGATTTTTTATAGACTGTAAAATAGACCTTTTAAATAGGCTAACGGAGGCGAATACTGTCCTCTTCACTGTTGAGAGATTGGAAATAAAAATGTCCTGACAGCCTTTTACGGCCACCGTATTTAATGGTCTCAAAGATCAATGCAATGTGCTGACCTAGGCAGACAGTGTCCGTCAGCATGAATCCTAACTAAGTTTACCAAACAAGGACGTGGTGGAAAAACTGTATGAAGTGCCTCGCTTGTGATGTCAGACCACGGGGCTATTGTGACTGATTGAATAGCCAAACTCTTTAGGAAATTGCCGAAGTATTTTCTTTAATCCAACTTGTGATTAAACTGGTTCGGGCCCTCGCTGTGTAGCCTGTCTATCGGTATTCTATAGAAGTTACACTCTGTTGGTTCGCAATCCGCACCGGAATTTAACCCCGCATCGGCCTTCTCTGGAACATCTCATTAGCATGTGGCCACGGCACTATCGCCAAGCCAGCTCCTTACCGCGGGGAGGCTAGGAGCTGGTTGACACTGCGTCAGCCCTGGGCCCTACACCCACCTCTGGTTTTTAGCCTACCAGAAAACCTCATTAATCAATAAGGGAAACAGTCAGAGGTACACACATGCACTAGGCTTATATGGCGATGTCTACTAATATTAGAACCTGAACTGCCATGATCGGAGGTGAAAGGTTTTCCATTACGCAGATGATGTGGTTAGCGGTGTGGTTATATTTTCACAATGTGCTGGGTCTAACATTGTCTAGCGTGTGAAACCCCACAAAGTCTACCATTATTGATAATGTATGGTGGTTGGAAATGTGTGCACAATGCGTGTTTTGGTGGCTAAATAAATACGATTCACTATAAATGTTTTGGACGGTCTAGTTGGGTCCATGCATATACCACTCTGTTCTCCAGAGTTACTCATACATAATCTCTCCTTGAGCTAAAGAGATACAATTTCTCTTTTAAATCACAAACAGGATAGCCTTACATATTCCCATCTGAAAATATCGCTGCCAGTTGTCCCCCAGTTAAGAAACTGAATTTAACCTCAGATTATCAGTCCCAATGTGAAAGCTATGATAATACTGTATTTATACGCAACGTGTAGGCAACGTGTGACGGAATTAGCGCTTGTATAGATCATTAGGCCATATGAATGCTCTGTCAACAGGTCTCGTGTTTGGGCCACTTCATCGCAGTCACAGCCATGTAGTGCACCATCAAAATGAATGATGTGTGATGGTCCTTACAACAATGAATACGCAGCGTATGTCACACTCAATCGCCTTTAATGAATACTTCATAACTCAAAACAAAGGGAAAGTGCTTAAGAAATCCGTCATTCAAGTTCTCATTTCGAGTGCATTTGTCCTATATACAACAATGACAATAAGAAAAAGAAAAAAAAATCACAAAAATAAATATTAAGTTTGTATATAAACAACCAGTGACTTCAAATGTTCATGTCAAAACCCTGACCTCAAGTAGAGTATAAAAAAAGAAGCTATAGCTGAAGGAGGTAAAGAGCAGGAGATGGAGGGGAGGGGCCTGGAGCCGCAACACGATGCAATTGTTTACATTGATAGCGTCACTGTCAGAGAGCTATTTGTCTTTATGGTGGAAGGCCCCTCCCTCCCAACCCTCCATTTCCAACATCCCCTTCCCTTCGTGAGGCATTTTGAATTCGGCGTGAGAACTGCCGAGTCCAGCCGGGTGGTACACATGAGAAACGTGGATCTGTGTATCCCTCTTCGTCGAATGCGCTACACTTTTGACACGCGGATTAGGAGGTGAAAGCTTCTCTCGTGCAAAGCATGAAATCCCCCCAACCCCCATTTCCCCCCTACCACCATTAAGGATGCAAGCATCAACTCGTATTGTAATGTAGAACTAGTTTAAAATACTTATATTTTGCAGCCAGAATTGTCGGCTATAACCTCTCAAAAGGAGAATGTGGGCCACATATAGACTGAAGGCCGCAGAAAAGAAAAGAGAGAGGGTAGAGGTGCAATTTATACAGACAATCACAGACACACTCTAAGCAAAGAGCAAAACAGAGTTTGCGAACAATTTTCTACAATCACCAATTCTATGGTTTCTTTGTTTATGGATGCTGTATTTGCTGTTACATAGCCTACTTCTGGCGATCCGTGACATCATCACCGGCTTTGCGTTTGTTTTGATCTGACAGGCTTAAAGCTGGGCCTCTCTTTGTGACTGACAGAAAAGGCTTTCAGCGCGCTGTGCATGAGAGAAACCTACACGTCCACGCTAAACTACTGCAGTTTAGGTAGCCTATAACTTCGTTTTTTCCCCCTTTTATTTTTTATTTTTATTTTTTTGGGTTGACTGCGTTTTCATATTGAATATTATGGTAGAAACGAAGCTATATAGGTTGGCCTACATTCATTTAACAACCACGATTCAAAGGCTATATTTACAAAGTTCACGTGGCTCGACAAAAGTAGTATGTTGTGGACCTGCGTATGTATTTCCAAAACACGTAGGCCTATTTGTTATTGTGGTGGTTTACAGCCTACTTGGAAAAGGGCTGACACGCAGTCTAGCCATAGGTCTAATCATGACTAAGGGGAATACCATATCTGGCATGCCAATTAGGCTAGCCTATTTCTTATAAACATAACTTTGTTATTTTAAATGATGAAGATTTATTTGAGTCTATTACGTTTTGACAGACTACCTGTTGTAAACAATTACACAGTAATCTAATTGGTTATCCCTGCTTTCATATTCGTCAGTTTAGTATGTATGCAGGTGTGCTGGTCCATTTTGTATTCTTGCAGATAGACTACAAGAAGTATAGGAATAACTAAACGTAAGCTAAATAGCAATCGTAGCCAGCTGGTTTCACCCATAGACTACATCATATCGGCAGAGTATTTTAAGCGAAATATTTCAGTGGACATTAGCACACATTTCCTCCCCAGACATCCATTTTAAACCACCCTATACTGACTATACCTTGAATTGTATCAAAGTGCAAGGCATGTGAGCCTCTACCCACTTGTGCTTTTGTCTATTTCTAAATAACATTAGGCTGTAAGGTTTGAATTAAGACATCGTTTTGGTGTTTGTATTCTGAGTAGCGTGACCTCTTGCCAATCCCAATCCAACACATTGGACAGATTCTTCTTTTTTTAAGATTAAGAAAAGTCAGTTGTTACAAGAACGTTGTTTTCACTATTTAGGCGTTCGAGGCTTATCCCTGTCCCTCTGATTGTCGGCACACATATAGGCATTGTGTTCTGGCCTGTTCTAAACTCTTGGCTGCGTGTTCTGCCTGTGCACAATCCAACAGAAGCACCCCAGGAAATACTTTTAATAGCCTAAATAAAAACAGGGGAAAGCTGACCACAGCCACTCAGAAGCATCTGCAGGTCCTCCGTCCCAATCCCAGTCCACAGACTCCCTCAACATGCATAGGCTGATTTGATTAGGTTCTTCAAAGTAATTCCCATTTAAAAAAGGATTTAACGTATGTTGAGAAGTAGCCTAACTAAGCGAGTAGCTATTCCCATCAAAAAATAGAATCATTGCAAATCATGAAAACAACCACACGTTTTGGAAAATGACCTATGAAATGTAAAGAAGTGGGTGGCACTGAGTAGCGAAACCTGATTGTGTTTGATGGTGGAGACCAACCGTTTCCGCTAGTGTTTGAACAAGAGCAGGCCTAAATACCAACATGGGGTGTTATTTTTACGACAGAGGTTACCCTTTCCCTCTCACTGACAAAGCACAAATTAATGTTTACTTCACTGAAACCAAGGTAGGCCTATCATGGTATAATCCATCGTTTTTGAGCTAGACGTGAGAAACAATAGTTTTCGTGAATTAGGTAAAACACCTTTTGAAAGGCTAAATGTGTGTAGAACTAGCCTATTTTTACATCTTATTTTGAGTTTCCCAGCATAAACCCAAGAGGTTGTGACAGATGCTTGGCGTTTACACGCTTGCAGAGTGCATCAAGAATACCCAAACTTCATAAAAACGTCGAATGTTTAAAATCCATCCAATGAAGAAAATAAATCCCAAAATGCTACACGTTGCTAAGCACCCCGGGCTTATTTAGGACTCTTGAAACACTTTTGCAGACCGTTTAAACAGGCTCGCCTGCACGCGGTGTTTTACTCTGTATTTGTAAGAAGAAAACAAACACCTTAACATTTCCTGAATTTTGGTGCTGGTAGGGGAGACACGGGCCGGCCACCGGGCTGCCAGTGCCACACCGGGTGTGAGCGCGGGGGCGGCCGGTTGTCCCTCAGAGAGTTCAAAGAAAAAGCGGGGCTCAAATCCCCGTCGCTGCCAACGACCAGAGACGGAGGAGAAGGGAAATTCGCCATGAAACTAAAAGACCTCTTTAGAGATGACGCTACATTGTTGAACGTACGTTTTCGTTTACTCGCTCCTGTTAACTCCTCTGTATATCCCTCGGAATTATCCGCTTTACCTGCGGGACGAGAACACGGAGTCTTGTCAACTTTAGACGCATTCGGTTTAGTTTGCGTCCTCGAAATCCCTGTTTTCTCCCCCAGCACCAAAGTCCTGTAGTTTTTCCTGACCCTTGCGCCATTCTTGTACTCCCCCTCCTCGGGACAAGGAGTGTCTTGAGTGCTCCTACATTCCTGAAGGGAGGGAGACTTTGGAGCCCCGGCGGAGCTCTCAATGGCTTTAGTCTTATAGTTGAAATAGTCCGCGTGTTTGATGTCACCGCCGGGGTACCGGGCATTGTTGACATCCGCCTCGTCTCCTTTGCATTGAAATCTAGATGCCTGGCTCGAGTATTCATATTCCTTACTGCTCTCCTCCACCTTAATTTTCACATTCTGCAGGACTGATGGGAGTGTCTTAGCCGCCTTGCTGTTCTCAGAGTGGGGCCCCATAGACACCAGGGATTCCTCCGGCTCGGTTTTGATGGTTTTCAGTGGAGATGGTAATTTCAAGAAAGGCCCCGTTTTTGTCTCTGTTTTTAGATTCATGGCTAATGAAAGGTGGCTGTCTGTCGATTTGAGGAACTTCGTTTCTTTGAGATGAGTGCAGTGTGACCCTGGTCCAGGTGGGCACCCGCCCGCCACACCCGGAGTCCTGCATGGGGGAAATACCTTACTTCTACTCGCGCTGGGTGAGAGGCCTTGTGCGTAAAAGCCTGTTTTCACTGGACCAGCACTCTTTGGGTCACAGTGCACGTCTGCAACGTCCCCCCCTACGGTCTCTGTAAAAAGGCTCCCTCGTCCAGGAGACACAAATTTGGGGGTTTGCTGTACTTCCGTGTCTTGCTTAGCTTCCCTGTTGACTGAGTCATGTCTCTGGTGTTTCCTCAGCCTGTCCGCGTCCGCTTTCCCTACCTGGTCGGGGGTCCTGGGTGGCGGCAACTGCTGGTTGTAGTGGAAGGTCGGCTGCAGAACCAAAGTTTTAGAGTTGAGGGTTTTTGTTTTGGGGAGAGAAGCGAACCTGGCCCGTCTGAAGCGGATACTCTGGACAGAGACCAGGCTGGACACGGAGCTAGAGTCGGACTGAGACGAGCTCTCCTCGTCCGTGCTGATGTCCGAACTCTCAGACGGACTGTCCTCCAGCTCTTCATCAGAAGTCCCTGAGTTGCTACTACTGGACAAACTCGAGCCGAAATCTGAGTCGTTGTTGACCCTCTCCGAGTAGGAACTTGATTCCGTGTCGCTGCTGCAGCTCTCCTGGAAACCATGATGTTGGTGGTGAGACCCGTGGTTCAGGTAAAATTCGTGGCCGAGGTGAAATGCCCCCAAACTCTCGTTATTGTGTCTTTTTGGCTTGCTGCAGCACTTTGGCTGCACAAGGACGACCGGGGGTTGATGTGTGTGTCTGTTCCTACTCCACGACCGCCTAGCGCTGTCCCTGCAGCCGCCCTCCTCGCGTCTCCTCTTCCTTTTGTGAAGTAGGTCGGTAGCTGCGCCCGAGAGTTTAGACTGAGCAATGGCGGACTGAAAGAACACCGGCTGCCGATTCACTACCGTCCTGAAAAACGAATGTCTCTGGTTATATGAAACACAATTTCCGGTTATTTGAGCTGTTTCATAGTTTTTAAAGGGTTTGTAATCGGGCTCCGAGACCGAAGAGTATTCCTGATTGTGTTTTTTATTGTAAATTTGAGGTAGATTGGAGTCGGGAAGCTGAGGGATCTCTCGGCTGCCGGCTTTGTTGTTAAGGGGCAGCGTCTGAGGAACGCTGTGCAAACTGAACCAAACTTTCTCCTTCCATGACCTGGCGCGTGTGTCCTTGTGGAGCAATTCCTCTCGCGCATCCCCCGGGGAACTCCCTTTTACCTTCCTTTTGTTGGATTTTAACACGCGCTCTGTTTTACATGAAAAGTAGAGAGCCTCTACATCCTCCCGCGATATCAGAGTGCATTTAGCCGCATGGAAGGCAATAGAATTTATTGCTTTGAGCTTTCGCAGTTCCTCCAGATCACAGTGATGCTTTTTAACGTTTAAATGATCCATCCGCTTGTGAACAGTGGTCCGAGGAATATTCTTGAGAAGGTCAGTGAAGACCTGAGAAAGAGCAAACATTTGTTTGCCTTTGATAAGCAGGTATCCCAGTTTGACTCCCTGCATTTCCTCAAAACCACACTTCAAGTCTCCCATGTTTCTCTCTCTCTATTGTATCAATCCCTGCATTTCACTCGGTGGGCTGTCTCCTAGTAGAAAATGAATAAACTTCATGTGTAGTTGTCAAGTCATGATGAGTCGGCAGTACAGTCTCCTATATCTCCACGCCGCTGCGTTATGAAGAACCAAACTTTGACATTAGTAGAGTTAAATGGAGTTGGTGTTGAATGGCTTGCATAAGCCGACTATCCGTGCCTTGAGTGTGGTCCGGACCCAGCATGGTAGAGACAAGCGCCTGATGTGTCCACCAGGCAGGCCGGCTGCTGTCTGTTTGCTCTCCCCTACCTGCCTCTGCCGGCTCCACTCCCCTCTGGCCGAGAGCAGGGCGAGGGGAAGGTGTACGCCACTTCCACAGCGAGAGGGATAAAAAAAGAGAAGAGAGAGGGGTAGAGAGAGCAGGAGCGAGCAAGGGTGAGAGAGAGGGAGGGAGAGAGAGAAAGAGAGAGAGAGAGAGAGAGAGAGAGAGAGAGAGAGAGGGAGAGAGAGAATAAGAGACTAAATGCAGCTGCTATTCTGGCTGCTGGGTTAACCACAAATAAAATGACAGAGGGGTGGTACAAGAACCCGGGGACACCTTCATCAATTAATGCCCTAGCGGTGGAAGCCGATTGGACGACGCTGACAGGTGATGCAATAAAAATGGATATTCCACCCACTGACCACCCCCACCCCCCTTATTACCATCGCTTACTATTGTACCCTCCACCTCCGTTGTTTAAGTAAATAACACCGAATTGACATGTTCATATTTCAGTATTGGTATGGGATTTAAGAAAAAAATGTTCCTTGACTTGGGCTGTGGGATAGGCTTAGACGTTTTCATCTATAGCCTATGAGCTTTGTTAACGGGACCAATAGTGAATATTGGTGAACATGTCCCCAAAATGTAGCTTTCTGTCTGCATGTTAAAGAAAAAGCACGATTGTTTCCAAGAATTCTTGAATAAAAAGCACATATTATTGTTTGAGTTTTTACATTTAAAATGTTTTGCTTCTCCCGAAATGTATCGGTCTTCATGTAGCCTAGGCTAGCCCAAGTAAATTATTTGCATAAACACAGTTATTTTTGTATTTGATTAATTAATGTAATAAGCCTGTCCATTGATTTAGTCTACATTGTTATAATTTCTGGAGCGACGAAAGAATTGGCAAAACATTGCGTGTTGTGTTTGGTTGTGTGAGCGTGTATCTGTGTGTGTGTGTGTGTGTGTGTGTGTGTGTGTGTGTACTTACGTGTGTGTGTACGTACGTGTGTGTGTGTGTGTGTGTATATACGGTGTGCTATACTAAGTGGACGACCAAAGGGAAAAGGAATTTTTGCTAATGCGTTTGTGGGAGCTTCTTATAGGAGTCAACATGCCGAGTCTATAGCTATCCATGAACGTTGATAAGCATGTAAAATTAGCGTTAGATAAGTCTTATAGAATCTATCACCATGGCCCAATCGTTGTCGACAGAATATTGAAGCTTTAGTCTACAGGTCCCGGTGTCCATGTATTTTACGATGTCAAAACATACACAACGTGACGGGTGAATAGACAGGGAAAAGCTCGTGCTTTCACGTGCTGTGAAAGTGAGCAGTCATGGTAGCTATTCCCAGGCGTTCTGCCGTAAACTTCATAAGAATGATTAGCTTACAGCGTCATAACACTTGCAACTTGCTTACGTAACCACGCTTGGAGCTTGTGTTTGTATGTGTGCGCACTTGTTTGTGTAATGTTGGATGTAGTTGCGTTTTTTTTTGAGGGACCATTGGGCAAAATTGGTGTAGGCCAAGACTGCATACCCTAGTCAATACAGAAAAGAAGTCTGTATGAACGCGCTCGCGCACATACACACACATTCACTCGCGCGCGCGCACACACACACACACACAATCCTCCATGGACTGTAGCCTATGCATAAAAGGGTCTACAGGAGGAAGGGAGATAAGGACTGACAGGAGAAACGTCACGCTGTGTAGCCTAATATTATCACTCAACACCCTCTTTAAAATATAAAATAGTCAGTAGGCCTAATGCATTTTTAATTGTTGGTTGTGTCTTGTATGTTATGATATTGGATGGTTGTCGTGTTGTAGTGACTTAGCCAGTAGCATCGTTCGATGTCACCCGTGATTTTTGCCTTTTGCTTGTGTGGATATGAGAAGAGTCTAGCCCGGTACGACACCAGAACTAAGAACTAAGATAACGAGGAAGAGAAAGCATCGTGGTCGCGTGGTTAAATATGAAATATGGCGAATCACCGCCAGGTTACGATGAAAGCTTTACAATTTGCCAATACGTTATTGTGCGTCTCTTTCTCTTTTTCTCTCTCTCTTTCTCTCTCTCTTTCTCTCTCTCTTTCTCTTTCCCCCTCTCTCTCTGTCTCTCTCTGTCTCTCTCTCTCTCTCTCTCTCTCTCTCTCTCTCTCTCTCTCTCTCTCTCTCTCTGTGTGTGTGTGTGAGTGTGTAGGGGCCCAGTGGGAGAGAGGCATTGTCGATAGACGAGGGGTCCAAATGGCAGCCATATAGGTGCCCTTCTCCATACCCGATAGACATTAAGCTCATACAATACTTTATTTATAAATTGCTTTAGGCCTGTCTGGCCAAGCCTGAGATGGGATTGGCGGGGGGAGGGAAAAGGATTTTAAAATAGGCATCCTGGATGGACCCTTAAGTCTTCCATAATGACATTAAAACACGCGCTGTTAGCACACACTTGTTGGAGTACACTCGTGCATCTTTCAGTGCATTCATGAGTTCAGATACTGCAACGTCATAGGTTTTGTTAAAACTGTAGTCAATACAAGTAAAAAAACAAACATACAGATCTCTCTCCATATACATAAATATAATAAGTAGGCTATATGATATATATATATATATATACGCCTATAATGATATACATCTCTATAGAATAGCCTTTAGTAAAATCTAAACCAGCGGTAATAACAATACTACAAGTTGTTACAAATTGTAGCAATTATGTTGGTAATTTAATATAATACAAATAAACGAAATTGTATAACCTATATATATATATATATATATATATATATATATATATATATATATATATATATATATATACATACACTGTTTATGCAAATATGTATACTATTATTTAGCCTAGATAGTACATAGTCTTGGTTATCTAATTGACATTATCAACCATATGTATTATGATCTTGTTAATAAATCATGAGTAATTTTATTGTTGGACATTGTCTGTATTGTTACACACTGTATGAATATTTCTCTCATGAACGTTGAACGTGGAAGAACAAAAGACCACTGTGCTTTATGCATTTTTATTTAAACAATTCTTAGGATACTAACAAGAGACTGCAAACGACCCTCCTGTCTTTCCTCCAGCCCTCTGCGTGTCTGGCCCTCTCCTGCAAGGAGAGACACCAGCCTGGGCCCCAGCCCCACCAGCCCCCCCAGCCCCACCAGCCCCACCAGCCCCACCAGCCCCCCCAGCCCCACCAGCCCCACCAGCCCCACCAGCCCGGGCCCCAGCCCCACCAGCCCCCCCAGCCCCACCAGCCCGGGCCCCAGCCCCACCAGCCCCCCCAGCCCCACCAGCCCCCCCAGCCCCACCAGCCCCACCAGCCCCACCAGCCCCCCCAGCCCCACCAGCCCCACCAGCCCCACCAGCCCCCCCAGCCCCACCAGCCCCACCAGCCCCACCAGCCCCCCCAGCCCCACCAGCCCCCCCAGCCCCACCAGCGTCTGTTGGTTGTCCACCAGGCAGGCAGTAGACCTGCACCTCACTGACCCAGGGCTCACTAACTTTTGCATGTTCGCAAGCATGCAACTTTAGGCATTTGACCACACTGGAAATCCTATTCCTAAGCCTATTTGTCAATATATACAGGAGGCAACAATCCCTTTAACACACTTCATGAAAAAGGAATAAACGGCATCCCTGTGGAGGACAGCAACTTTGACCTGATCAGTCCTGAGCTAATAGGCCTTCTGGTCTGAGTGAGTCGACTACAGGGACCATGAGAAGCAGCCAACATATCTTCTCCTGGTAGGGCAGAGAAAAGGAGGGGAGAGGAGGAGAGGGTTGCCCCCCTCCAGCCTACAGCATGCTAGGGGATCAGCCTGGGTCTCTCCCTGCCCGGCTGCAGCCTCCTGGCCTTGTCAGAGAGGGTCTGAGGGTGCCCCTTCAGGTCCGGAGCCTGTGGTCTGACCCGCCACGCCGCCTGTCTTTCCAGTAACCAAGGCAGGTGGGTTGTAGCTTCGACCATCAGTCTACTCACACTCACCAGGATAATGGGTTTGGAAGTGTGCAATACATGAAGAGGAATGGGCCCAAAGCACACACTCACTGTACAACAATAGCTAAATACCACAATCCCTTTGCCTAATAGATGAATCTATAATCAACCTTGCAATGAGATGATTTTCAGGCAATGCCATTATGCCAATATATGACCACACTTGGTGATTTATGTTTGTTTGATCTAGTTTTGTAGTCAACCCTGAAATAGAAGATACATTAAGATGTTTTTTAATGAGCGTTGTTTTGTATTTTACACACACGCAATACACGCACACACAAACACAAACACAGAGAGAGTATCATAACTACCTTAACTTTTACCAACTAATACAGGCCTAAAGTTGAACAAAAAATGAATACAAAAGGCCTAGCTTAGCTAACTACCAAAGTTAGGAATTGTTAAATTCCCAAGGCTTTTATTACTTTAACATAATGGAATAGAACTATATCCCATATTTCGGTCTTATAAAAAAGTTTATGTTAAGGCAAAGTTAAATCCACGCGGGATTGTTGATCCACCTAAAGTCTACTGTGAAAACCTTGTATCTTCTCTCGCTTTATACACAGGGAATTCTGCACGAGGCTAAGGGGGAGACCGGGTGTCCCGCAGGGTCCCCATAGCGGGGACTAGCGCGTGCTCAGAGTAAGTTAGTCGTAGGCAATGGGAAACACCGTAACCTGAAAATCGTTTATTTCCCAAAGCGCACGTTAACTTTTGCGGCCAGATTGTTGGATTTATGGCAAAGATAGCTGTGCGAAAAGTGATGGACAGAAAAAACGCGAGGTTGAGGTAAGAGACACACTCACACACACTCTTTCTCTCCCCTCCCTCTGTCTCTCTCTCACTCACACACACACACACACACACACACCCTCTCTCTCGCCTCCCTCTCTCTTACTCTCACACACACACTCGCAAACACACACGCACATTCTTAAACACATTAGCGTTCTCCCGCAAAACAATAGCAGAACAATTGGGCATGTGTTCCTCTTTCTTCCAGTTTTCTTGAAGGCTACTTTTGTTGTTGAAGGTTTTTCCTGTTCTAAACCATTTAGGAGAATATTTTTTATCTATGTAAATAGAAGTTACAGCCCATTTCATGTTAATGGCCGCTGATCATAATCAATTTCTCCGAATCCTAGTCGTACGGGTCAAATAACCAGATAGCATGCTTTAAACGGACTGTAAACAACCCAAATCTTCTATTTAAAAGTCAAAACACTCTTGTTTTTCCCACGTGTGGAAACAGAACCGCAAAACGGATATCCGTCAACAATGGCTTAATAATTTAATGCTAACACTTATGTTATGGAGGATTTCTCAATTACTTAGGGAGGTGCTGCGCTTGCCAAAGCCTAAACTTTATTCAAATAGTACTTTAACTCTCACTGCAGCCGTCTATTGTCATCTCTTTTTTCAAACCGGTCATTTCTATGGGATTGAGTTTTATTGGGACATGCTCGTTCTCTTGTAGACTAGCATTTTAATGACACAACCTCACTGCCCGTAGCCTACCTAAACGGAACTAGCCCACCACAGTCTTTAAGCTAAGAATGTGATTTTACCAGCAATCCAACCCTGAGGAGAGTGAGATGTGTGTGTGTGTGTGTGTGTGTGTGCGCGCGCGCGTGTGTGAGGGGGAGGGGGAGGGGAGAGGGAGGGGGAGGGGGGAGGGGGGGAGGGGGAGGGGGAGGGGGGGGGGGAGGGGGGGGGGTTCTGGTCACCTTTCACCCCGTGCTGATGAGTCTGTGCCCCCATAGCTTACCCGCGTGGAGCAGAGAAAAGCGTTTCGCCAAGGGAGAACAGTAGACCAACAGGTAGAGCAGAACAGCTCTCTGCATAGTTTATTGTTTTCACGCCCATATTATGTTCTACATCCACCAGCCAAATATTACGTAAATTACACTAAAATGGCGTGAGCGATAGACAACAGAATCCAATTAAATGTTGTTGTTACATTGTTGATTATGAATTCACTTTTATGTATTGGCCTCCCCACAACCTTGTATCAATGAAACATATGTTGATCAAAACACGTCTAATGTGTAACAGATTAATCATATAAAGGCTATTACATTCATTATAATAGCCTAGTAGTAGTTATTTACAGTCAGCTGCATAAATAACGAGATAATATAGTAGGGCTATAAAATATGATTTGAATCCCATCCACAAAATAATAGTAAATTTGTAGTGTGTTTTTTTATTTATTTTTGTATTTTCTATAGCTTAGGCTAATTAAAGAAATGTTTATGAAGCTCAGCGTTCGACCTCGTCAAACAGGCCACGTGCACGCACGTGCATTCCCAAACACACACCACACACACATTAAGTTAATGGTATGGCACGGTCCACTATGTTTATGTTTAGTGTGGTCATGTCACCATGATTTAGGAAATGTGGGTTTGGTGAAGCACAGCTAATCTTCTAATGATAACCCAGACAGTAGATGAATTGGTCTGTAAAACGTACATTACTTCCTTGCACATGACGAGCAAAAAAAAATATTATCAGAAATTAAACTAAGAAACGGTCATAATGAATAGGAGCGAATATTTTTTTAATTAAGACCCCTCACCCCCACCGTTGTTGGTAAATGACAAGCTCATTTTGAATGAAAGGACTCAACTGGCATATGTTAAACACGCCATGTACCCATAAAGTTTCTTATATTAACAAGCTATAGGTAGGCTATATTTCTCACTCTCTCTCTCTCACTCACACACACACAGAGACACACACACCGCGCTAATCAGTAATTACACACTGTGTAATTATACGTTTCCGGTATTGTTAGAACCATCAGCAGTTGATAGAATGAAGTATAGGCTATGGACGCTGCCAGGCTGTGTCAGATATGTGACAGATATACAAGAACATATTGATGTCAATGTTGGCTTGGAGGAGAAGTGTTAAGCGGGAGTTAGCGGGAAAAAGCCTATTAGCTAGGCCCTATATATGTTGACACAGTGTTTACACGAATAACAAGTCAATGTGCAGCCAAACCGGGTAGCTGTATGATCAGACAGTGTGAAGGTCCACAGCCATCTACAGGCCTGTTTTTCATGCTTTTTCGAACTGTTCCGCCATTTTTCATAGGCTGCACAAGTTTTTTTGTTGTTGTGTAAGAATGGCAATGTGACAGACCGGAGATGACGTATCATGAAGAATAGCCACCAAAAAGACGTTCTTCGTATTTCTTATGCAAGATAAAGGCTGAACAATTTACGCTATCACGAATAGGCCTATAGCCTATCCTTCACACAGCAGTTGCGATGTTGAATTATACGTCAACCTTAATCCTTAGATACTTTACTGCCTTTCCTCAGATTAGACTTTAACCTAGCCTATTCTGGAATTGTGTTTTTGAAAGTGCAGCCTCCGACTTCTGAAAAGTGAAACCATTAAGGTTCCAGATTTTTGTAAGAATTCGACAAAGTTAAATAACAGACAATAACATGTTATCACTGATAATTCAGGAAAGGAAACCAAGGACCACCAAACCGATTCGCCCCTTTGCACTTTGAGAGGGCTTTTAATCATGCAAGAAAATCACTGTTCGATATTAGAAATTTTTACACGAGTGTGGACGGTGCTTTTTTTCGTAAACCTGTTTAGACTATACGTGACGGTTGTAATGCCACGTTGTTAGGCTATAGATTTGTGCATGTCTAAAATAACCCAATTCAACTATTTCTCCAACTGCAGACAGACTGTAAGCCTGTGAACAAAATGTGAGCTTTCCTTATGAAATCCCGTAAAATGGCTCTAATTAGTTTATAAACGATAATGATGGGAGGCAGCGTTAATGTCATTTTGCCCCCCACCACCCCCACACTAGACTGTCTTGTCTCCAACAACCGACCGCACATGTAGGCTACGGGTAAACTTAGACTTAATCAAGTGCAAGTTGTAAAAAATCATTTGCTATTTCAGTGTTTCAGTAGCTACGGCCCCTTCAACAGCTGCCCCGCCTTTGCTCGCCTTTGTTCTCTCGTGCTCTAATAGGTTCTCCCCTGCCACACAATTCACTTTTTTTCCCCTTTTCTTTTTTTTGTGCTCCCTTTCCCTTTTCCCCTCTTTTTGTAGAGCGTCGACTGGAGCGTTTGAGCAATTTGAAATTAAAGCAAACAATGGCCAGGCACTCCCAGGGACCTCTCCCTCACCATATTACACGGAGGACGCTCGTGTGCTCTCACGCATTATTGGCAAGTCATTATGTTTCTCTGGAAACCAAGAGCTTGCAGGCGCGCTCAGAGGAATAGGCGATGCACGCTGCTGCTGTTCAAGAGTAACCATGAACGTGCAGTAGCATCCTTATGATATTAGGCTACAACATATAGGAAAATTAAAACAATTTTGCGTATAGAGAAATAATAAGCCTACAATACGTCTCTTTAAGATGTTTCGTGTTGTTCTGAATCGCAGATTAAAATAGACTGATTCTTCAGTGGGAGAAACCCAATGCCATGCGCAGGCCCACAGTTATAATAGTAATATTTATAAACTAATCTATATTTCCTTCTGTTGCTGTGTCACTTTCTGACCTCGCTCCACACACTATCACATATACACGTAGTGCGCGCGCTCATAGGTCTATATTTCTTCTATAATGTTCTACAAACAATTAAATGTAGCCTATTTAATACCACTGTATCAATATCATATTCGTCTTGAACCTCAGGCTATTATTTTATCTCTCACTGTGCATTGGTGTTCCGTGTTGCACGCCATTATTCTGAAAATACTCACATCAACGATTTGTTACAAAGTTCCTTGTTATGATTCGGAACCTCAAAGTGCTACAAAGTTTACAAAGCATCGCCATGTGGAACCAAAATGGCCCAACTTTTTTCACGAACCAATCACAACCTATCGCCGCAGCGCTGTCAGGCACGTACACAGGAACCTTACGTGCTACGCACTTCCGCTTTCCGACGACGAGGTCGCCTCTTCTGGATCGCGCCATGAAGTGGACATTGTGCTGAGAAAAAAACGCTACCGAGAAGGAATGTAAACACGACTAAAACATGATCCTTCGCCCAACAGGGACTTAAAGCAGTGTCGCGGGGGAAAGATTAGAATATTCTACTTAGGTTTTGGGCCATCTTCAGAGCAGTTGCATGTTCGCTTTCTCCGTAGATGGTCTCCGGCGAGAGGTGTCTGGCAGCGGACGACGATATCTTGGTGAATAATATGAAGGAGATGATTGGAGGTTGCTGTGTATGCTCAGACGAGAGAGGCTGGGCAGAGAACCCACTCGTCTACTGCGATGGTCATGGTTGCAATGTTGCTGTTCACCAAGGTATGCACCCCCTAAGATGACAACTTATAGCCTAGATACCTAGCTAGTTTCATATTGCCCCTTTGGTGTTCCACAACGGGCTATGATAGCTAATGCTAACCCCGATAGCTGTGTTATCCTTGTCACTTACGAGCTAGCACCACTACTAGGCTAGCTATCTAGGTTACTGCTGCTTTTACGTTGACGTTAGCTACCTTGTTGGTTAGCTTGCTAGTTTATGGCTGAACATATTTAAGCAACATTACTACAACCTTGCGAGCCTGGGTCATTTCAGTTGCGGTCACATTTATGTCAGGGCCCGGGTCAGCAAGCTAGCTGCATACTCTCGCCGCCTGTCAGAAGCAGAAAGGTTCAGTGTATTTGCTGCAAAGTTTCTTAAGAGAGAAGAGACCAGGCTTGAGTTCATGACGTGCAACAATTCTCCGTTGCGTCCGTGAGCTAGCCTAGTTGTAGGAGCTAGGCTATCTTGATGAGTAACACATTTTGTATATGACTGACGCGTCCGTCGTAAGCTATGTTAGGTATTTTGATGGAGAATGTACCATATCTTGTGGCCTAGCCAGCAGTGGCTAGCAGCAGTTGCTAGCTCTAGCAGTTAAATTAGAAAATAAACACCAGTCGCCAGATGGCTTGTGTAGGCTACGTTGAACTTTAGCGTCAAACTGTAATTAGCATCGATTTTTACGAAGCTTACTATCATATTACCGAATATTAACTGTTAGCACTATATACTGGAATAGGTAGCAAAGTAGCCAACCTTCATCTAAACATGCAAACTTGTTTTCTGTCAACAGTACCACGTGGTATAGTTACCGCTTTATCCTGCTGCTGCAACATTTCTTCAGGAAACGTGTACTGTTATTGTGTCACTGTCAATCTTGTTTATATCGCAAGAACAGCCACTTATTCAAGGAGGTGGCAGAAGATTTGTACATTAACACGATTTGTAGTACAGTAGCAAGGTTATCAGTCAGTTGAACAAGACACCCCCCCCCCCCCCCCCAACTGTCACCTGTATCATACTTTACTATCAACTGTAGTTTATAAACCGTATTGAATAACATTCCCGTGTATTTGGGCTGTTGGTGGATGATGTAGAGAGATCGCAGATGATCTGAGCACGTTGTAGGCTATGTGTAAATTCCTCCCTTCCTCTGGTTAAGTAGCTTGTGTTTGCTTGAGGTTGACGTATGTGCGCATGTTTGAGTTATTTGTGCTCCGAAGTGTTTATTAGTGTCACAGTTACTTAATGTGTGAGTGTAATAAGCGGTGTGTGTGACTGACCCCGGTCCCTCCCTCCTCCCCCAGCTTGCTACGGCATCGTGCAGGTGCCCACAGGACCGTGGTTCTGCAGGAAGTGTGAGTCTCAAGAACGGGCAGCCAGAGTGGTGAGTTAACCTGGACTCTGACATGTACTATGTAACCTTAGTAACCTTAGAATGTACTCGTGTGACTCTGACCACCCAAACATCAGCAACGCCTTAGAATGTACTCGTGTATCAGGTGGGGGTTTGAACTAGCCGCCTCTCCATCTGCAGTGAAGCGCTCTAACTAACCCTGCTGTTGGAACTCCACTCTGCTGAGGATAGGTTTCCCTGCTGCCCTTCACTCACCTGTGTTACCTGCTGTGTAGCTCACCTACCTGTCTACAGGGTCTTCAGTCATATCTCTGATCTGGAAACTGACCTGTGAAGTTGTAAACCATGCAATGGCCTCGTGCACGAGAGCATTGGTCTCGTGCACTAGCATACAGCCTTGCCTAGCATAGGCCTCATGCATTTACATGTATTCATTTAGCAGATGCTTTTAAAAGTCATGAACAAAGAGAGAGACCCTAAAACATTGTGGGTAGCCAAAACATGAAGCACACATTATGAAAAGCAAATAAGTGCCAATGGGAAGAAACATAAGAGCATGTTGTTAAACGAATTACAATTAAACAACATGAACCTCAAAAGTACAAGTGTACCTGTAGGAAAGCAAGCAACAATAATATAATTCAATTTAAACCCAACTCTCACACACACACACACACACACACACACACACACACACAGAGTAGAAAGGGAAGCAGCCCTAACAGAGTGATAGTGAAGACAGTTGGGGGAGTGCCTAGCTGATCTCTCTCTGTAGAGATACAACCCTCGTTGATCTCTCTCTGTAGAGATACAAGCCTAGCTGATCTCTCTCCATAGAGATACAAGCCTAGCTGATTTATCTCAGAGATACAAGCCTAGCTGATTTCTTTCAGAGATACAAGCCTAGCTGATCTCTCTCAATAGAGATACAAGCCTAGCTGATCTCTCTCAATAGAGATACAAGCCTAGCTGATCTCTCTCTGTAGAGATACAAGCTTAGCTGATGTCTCTCCGTAGAGATACAAGCCTAGCTGATCTCTCTCAGAGATACAAGCCTAGCTGATCTCGCTCTATAGAGATATAAGCCTAGCTGATCTCTCTGCTGGTCTCTCTAGAGGTGTGAGCTGTGTCCCCACAAAGATGGCGCCCTGAAGAGGACAGACAACGGCGGTAAGAAGACTTCCTGTCTCTGACACACACACACACACACACACAAGTATACATACTTACACACAGACACATGCATGTATACACACACAGGTTGAATCTGTGGTGATTCTTAGTTATTGGGTGGTTTTGGAATACCTACACAGTGAGCTTCTCTGTGTGTGTGTGTGTGTGTGTGTGTGTGTGTGTGTTTACTGCTCATCCTCTCCTCTCGAGCTCGTGTGTGTGTGTTGGGGCCAGGGCTCTGTGTGAGGTTGGGTCATGTGTGTGTGTTGGGGCCAGGGCTCTGTGTGAGGTTGGGTCATGTGTGTGTGTTGGGGCCAGGGCTCTGTGTGAGGTTGGGTCATGTGTGTGTGTTGGGGCCAGGGCTCTGTGTGAGGTTGGGTCATGTGTGTGTGTTGGGGCCAGGGCTCTGTGTGAGGTTGGGTCATGTGTGTGTGTTGGGGCCAGGGCTCTGTGTGAGGTTGGGTCATGTGTGTGTGTTGGGGCCAGGGCTCTGTGTGAGGTTGGGTCATGTGTGTGTGTTGGGGCCAGGGCTCTGTGTGAGGTTGGGTCATGTGTGTGTGTTGGGGCCAGGGCTCTGTGTGAGGTTGGGTCATGTGTGTGTGTTGGGGCCAGGGCTCTGTGTGAGGTTGGGTCATGTGTGTGTGTTGGGGCCAGGGCTCTGTGTGAGGTTGGGTCATGTGTGTGTGTTGGGGCCAGGGCTCTGTGTGAGGTTGGGTCATGTGTGTGTGTTGGGGCCAGGGCTCTGTGTGAGGTTGGGTCATGTGTGTGTGTTGGGGCCAGGGCTCTGTGTGAGGTTGGGTCATGTGTGTGTGTTGGGGCCAGGGCTCTGTGTGAGGTTGGGTCATGTGTGTGTGTTGGGGCCAGGGCTCTGTGTGAGGTTGGGTCATGTGTGTGTGTTGGGGCCAGGGCTCTGTGTGAGGTTGGGTCATGTGTGTGTGTTGGGGATCCTTTAGGTTCATCTGGAGGTCACAGTGGAGACTGTTAACATGCTGTGTGTGAGAGAGAGACACACTCTCTCTACCTCCTTCCTTCTGTCTCTCTTTCCTTCCCACATTCTCCCCCCCCCCCCCTTCTTCTAATCTTAGAGTTAAGATTAATTATAATCTTAACTCTATTCCACACACGACACAGTGTCTTGTTTTCTTTGGAAACGTTTTTTCTTATTTTTTTCAAACTTTCCAAAAAAACAACATTGACACAAAAACGTGTCTAGTAATTATTTTATTCTTAACTCAACCTTTCTTGCACAAACAGTGAAAGGAGAGTAAACATTTTGCCATCACATCTGATTAAAACTAAAGCAATGACACTGGCTTGAAAATGTAAGAAGTAGAAAGTACAGATATTTGTGTAAATTTAAGTAGTGAAAAGTTGTCAGAAAAAGAAATAGTACTAATACCAGAAAAAGTATTTGTACTTTGTTACTTCTCATCTCTCACCAAGGCAGAACAAACAGATACATGTGTATAAGGGTCACACAGTAGCAGCAGTTGGAGTGTGTGTGTGTGCGTGTGTGTAGATTAGATCATGTACAGACAGAGTTATGTGCTCATGTTTTTATCGACACCCTGCTTGTTCTCGCCTGTAGCATTTATGTGGGGTTGTATAATGTATCGAACACCAAGGAGGTGTGTATGTGAGAGAGTGTGTGAGTGTGTGTAGCCCCTTGTGGAATCAACCCTGGTTTTATAGCCCTGTTTTATTAGCCCTTGCCAAATTCTTGGAGGGACTTCAAAACAACAACATCCCCCTTTCACACCCTCCCCTGGTTTCCCCGCCTCCTGCCCCCCCTGCAGGGTCAAAGACAGGTCAGAGGGTCAACTGTAAGTTTAAGCCTGTTTTTGTTCCTGCGATGAGAATAACAGACACCCCAACGTGAAGAAGCTTCCATCACCATCTGACCTCTTTTTCACCTCAAACCCCTCCCTCCCTCCCTCCCTCCCTCCCTCCCTCCCTCCCTCCCTCCCTCCCTCCCTCCCTCCCTCCCTCCCTCCCTCCCTCCCTCCCTCCCTCCCTCCCTCCCTCCCTCCCTCCCTCCCTCCCTCCCTCCCTCCCTCCCTCCCTCCCTCCCTCCCTCCCTCCCTCCCTCCCTCCCTCCCTCCCTCCCTCCCTCCCTCCCTCCCCACATGCTTGTGTGTATGCACTCATCTGCATTATCAAATATTAAACCTTTAGTGGTGTGTGTACTCAGATTTTAAAGTGTGTGTGTGTGTTTAGGCTGGGCCCATGTGGTGTGTGCTCTCTATATTCCGGAGGTGGAGTTTGCCAACGTGTCCACTATGGAACCCATTGTGCTCCAGTCTGTACCCCACGAACGCTACAACAAGGTATCTACACACACCACACACACCACACACACACACCACATGCTCTTTGCCTGTATGTTTTAATGTCTCTTTTATTCTTTGTGTGTGTGTGTGTGTGTAGACGTGCTACATCTGTGAAGACCAGGGTAGAGAGAGCAAAGCAGCCTCGGGTGCCTGTATGACCTGTAATAAACATGGCTGCCGACAGGCCTTCCACGTCACATGGTGAGACCCAGTCAATCCCTCCCAACTTTATTAGTAGCTTATGTTGACAAGACGGTGTCTTTGCCCGCAGACGGCACTGTCGGTAAACTAAGCTGTCTCTCTCTCTGTCCTGCAGTGCCCAGTTTGCTGGGTTGCTGTGTGAGGAGCAAGGATCGGATGCAGACAATGTGAAGTACTGTGGATACTGCAAATACCACTACAGCAAACTGGTGCGTCACACACACACACACACCAGTCCTACCCACTGTTTAGATCCCAAACATGGCTACGGTAGTCATACAAACATGTATACACTTAAGTGTCTGAATGATGGTAGCTACTACAGGAGACAACACCCTCTCCAACCTCTGAACCTTGGGTTGACCTCTGGACCCTGGGTTGACCTCTGAACCCCAACCCTGGGCCTCTTGTGTGGGTCTGAAAATGCCACTCAACTGGTGTTAGGGTTTGCGGTCTGATATGAACACTGATGATGTCATTGAGTGTTGCTGTGGCGAGTGTCTGATGTTCCACATGAGATCTGCATCTTCTGGCTCAGTTAACGTGTGTGTGTCTGAGATCTGCATCTTCTGGCTCAGTTAACGTGTGTGTGTCCAAGGTGAGACTAGGATTACATCAGAAAACAGATTCTCTGTTTCTCTTTCTTTAGCTCTCTCCCCCCTCTCTCTGTCACCCTCTTGCTCTCTCCCTCTTCCCCTCTGTCATTCCTTCTCTCTCGCTCTGTCTCTCCCCCTCCCCCATTTCACAGGGGGAACATCTTTACCTTTCATCTCCTGAATGACTTGATCCTTACAGCTGAAAGAAGAGCCATCACACAATCTTCCTGCTCTCCACCCCCCCCCCCTCTCTTCCACCTCTCTTCCCCCTTTTCGGTCTCTCTTTCTCTCTCCTCCCTCCCTCTCCCCCTCTCATCACCCCCTCCCCCCTGCCGTCACCCCTCCTCCCCTCTGATCTCTAATCTCTTTGGCAATCAGCAGAGCCTCTGTCCGGCACGCTGGCCCCTCCCCCGTTGCCCCCCTGCTGCCTGTGTGTTAAGCCCAGGCGGGGTGCAGGGGTTTGGGTTACAGCGGCCGGGGAGGGGCCCCTAGGGCCCCTGAGCTCAGCGCTGACACTGGAGCACTGAACCGGACAAGGGCAGAGAGACTTCCTGTCTGGGACTGGGAGGGGGGGGGGTTAGTACATTAGTAGAGGTTCCTTTGGTGTCCTAAGATAGAACCAGGGTGTTCTTGTCTTGAAGTGGTAGTCTGGTCGCTCCTGGTAGTCTGGTCGCTCCTGGTAGACTGGTCTCTTTTGGTAGTCTGGTCTCTCCTGGTAGTCTGGTCTCTCCTGGTACTCTGGTCTCTCCTGGTACTCTGGTCTCTCCTGGTAGTCTGTTCCCTCCTGGTAGTCTGGTCTCTCCTGGTAGACTGGTCTCTTTTGGTAGTCTGGTCTCTTTTGGTAGTCTGGTCTCTCCTGGTAGTCTGGTCTCCCCTGTAACTCTGGTCTCTCCTGGTACTCTGGTCTCTCCTGGTACTCTGTTCCCTCCTGGTAGTCTGGTCTCTTTTGGTAGTCTGGTCTCTCCTGGTAGTCTGGTCTCCCCTGTAACTCTGGTCTCTCCTGGTACTCTGGTCTCTCCTGGTACTCTGTTCCCTCCTGGCAGTCTGTTCCCTCCTGGCAGTCTGTTCCCTCCTGGTAGTCTGGTCTCTCCTGGTAGACTGGTCTCTTTTGGTAGTCTGGTCTCTTTTGGTAGTCTGGTCTCTCCTGGTACTCTGGTCTCTCCTGGTACTCTGGTCTCTCCTGGTAGTCTGGTTTCTCCTGGTAGTCTGGTCTCTCCTGGTAGTCTGGTCTCTCCTGGTAGTCTGTTCCCTCCTGGTAGTCTGGTCTCTCCTGGTAGACTGGTCTCTTTTGGTAGTCTGGTCTCTTTTGGTAGTCTGGTCTCTCCTGGTACTCTGGTCTCTCCTGGTACTCTGGTCTCTCCTGGTAGTCTGGTTTCTCCTGGTAGTCTGGTCTCTCCTGGTAGTCTGGTCTCTCCTGGTAGTCTGGTCGCTCTTGGTAGTCTGGTCTCTACTGGTAGTCTGTTCCCTCCTGGTAGTCTGGTCGTTCCTGGATTGTTTGATCATCCAACCCTAGAAAGATCAAAAGTGTGTCGAGGAACGGTCTGTGTTTCCTGGCCTTATTGGCCTTCATCGCAGCTTATGACCACAGGTCCTGCGTCAGGTGGAACTGGACCGCGGGAGGCCACTCTGCGCTGCAGGAAGCAGCCCTGATACAGGAAGCAGCCCTGATACAGGAAGCAGCCCTGATACAGGAAGCAGCCCTGATACAGCCCTGAAAAATGGGAAATCTGGGAATTGTATACAAATATTTTATTTACTTGTTTTTGTTGATCAGCTCACCAACCTATTTCTTTGTCCAGTTAGTTTGTGGAGCTGTCCCTGCTTAGCTTGAATGCATGTTACCTGTAGAGCAGCTTCTGATGCCAAAACAAACGCACACCTTCACACACACCTGCAACCATGACTCAGTGTGTCAACCAGGAACACAACACCCAAGCTTATCCACAACATCTCTTTTGAAAGAAAGAAAAACATCTTTATGTTTTGCCGCTGCCTTTCGTCTGTCCGTCTCTGTCTCCTGTTGTGTAACCTGGAGTTCCTCTCTTTTAGCGCAGAAGCGGGGGACAAACTAGTAGGGCTCAGAGCTTAAGGGGGGTTTTCGTCTCAAGGCCAATTTATACTTTTGTGTTTTTACGGACACGCACACTGGGAACGCCTTCTCCGTCAAGGAACTCCCTCTCCGAGCCTCTCGCAGATCTCTACGTGCACCTCCTGATTTTCCTGACAATCCGTCCGTCAGTCCGTCATTTTACGGATACCCCTTGGCTGGGATTGGTCTGTATTAAAAATTGCTTGCGTCAGGGGTGGAGGCGGGGTTGCCGTGACCAACAAGAGAACAGAATCCTTTGACCGCCATTGTTGTAAGTTTTTACAATTCATATTTCAGCTAAACAGTACATGTAAATCAGCATCTGAATTAAAATTTGACGAGAAATGGGCAGTGTAGTTGCTGAAAATGTGCTTATTTTATTGATGAAACGGCTAATTTGTACATTTGCTCCGACTTTTTGATAACCTAGCGAGCATCCCAGTGTAGCGCCACCTACTGTTATGGCGGTGAATTGCTTCCAGCACGTAGCGCTGTCGGAGTAGTATAAATTCAACCAATCCGTCCGACTCCGTGCGTGCATCTGTCCGTAACGGAGTCGTAGAACTATAAATCGTCCTTCATGGTCTGGATAGACCCCCGAGCACACCCAGGCAAGGCTGTCTGACCCTCATCACTGTGTCCACACACACACACACACACAGATGTATTCGCACACACGTATTCTCACACACACGTATTCTGTCACACGCGCACTTAAGAGCACAGAAATATATACATACACACACATACATATACAGTACATTCACACATGCACACACACACAGTATGTGCAGATGTGCTGGTCAGAGTCCAGGAAGACTCTGCATTTCCCAGACACAGTGCAGAAGACCCACATGTCAACTACCAGACACAGTGCAACGACAGCAGCATCTCCCTCTCACCAGCGCCGCTGTGGTCGTCTGTCGACAGCAGAAAGAGCGTGTGGTTTATCTGACCAGCCATCAGTCCTCTCCTCTGTTCCCCTCCGACCTGGTTAGCAGCTCTCCTCATGCAGCCTTCTCCCTGGCTGGCTGCCCCACACGTGGACGTGCTGGGGATGCTCTGAGCCAGGGCTGGGGAACCTGCAAAGGGCCATTTGGATATTTATAAAATCATTCGAGGGCCGTATAGAATGATCAACTTCAAAATGTGCCTGCTATATTTGGTCAAACATTTAATTAACTCACCCCTAATGAGATGGCTGGAACTTCTTGTCTTTGGTGAGTTTTGTGATGTTAGCTGGCACGGATGCAGCCTGCTTTGACTGGGGGGGCAGTGAACATTTCTGGGGGGGTATCATGATTACGGAAAGGGATCGTATTATTTTTTATATTGCTACCATTTTTGAGACTGCTTATCGATCCGAGTAAATCAGGCGTGGAGCCAGGCGTTGTAAACATTCGGGGCTTAGCCCAAACCAACAACGTATTCTGGGTTTGATTTGCTAGAAAGGAATTCCACAGTTAATGCGAGCAAAATCTTTTGGTACATTGGTACACAATGCTGCGCGCCTCCACGGTCCTCTTCCACATACTGCTGCCAACCAATGATGCACCCAATAATATGGTTCCTGCATTGCCATGGCGGGCCGGACGTTCCCCACCCCTGGCCTTGTACTCCTCATCCCTCTCCTCTCTTTTCTCGCTCTCGCTCTCGCTCTCTCTCTGGTCTAAGCAGATGGCCAGCCCTCTGCCTGAGACTTGGAGATCTGTGCTTTCACCACAGACGGGGAAATAGAAGACTGGGTTAGGGTTAGGGGGGGATGTTTGGTGCCCAAACAAGAGTCTGGAGTATCCTGGCCTTGTACTCCTCATCCCTCTCCTCCTTCTTCTCTCCTCCCTCCTTCTCTCCCCCCCCTCCTCCCTCCTTCTTCTATCCTCCCTCCTCCTTCTCTCCCCCCTCTCCTCCCTCCTTCTTCTCTCCCCCCTCCCTCCTTCTCTCCCCCCTCCCTCCTTCTTCTCTCCCCCCTCCCCTCCCTCCTTCTCTCAGAAGCTTGTATCTGTTGTTTGTTTCCGTCACCCGATTGGTCTTCCCCCTAATTCCACCTCCCTCATTGGATGATGCGCTTGTGCTCTGATTGGATATTGTGCTAGTTCTAAATCCTCTTCTCTTCACATTCCAATTTTTAAATTTTATTTATTATTATATTTTCTTTTCTTCTCTCTGTACGTTGTTGTTTAGCCACTACATGTGATTTATTTTTGGTACATTTTTGGTATGTTCATCAGTCCTCCTGTCAGTAAACCTAAATCTTCTCCTGGTGAGTGTGTGTGCATGCGTACGTGTGTAGGTGTGTGTGTGGTATGCCAAGGTTTCCCTCTCTGTCTTGCCTTTTGTTAGTGCTGCCTGATTTGCATTACCCAACGAGCCCATCCCCCCTCCACACACACACTCCCTCTCCTCTGCATTCCAGAGTCAGAGGTCAGAAGACTCAGATGTGTGTGTGTGTGTGTGTGTGTACGAGAGAGAGAGAGGTTAAGAAGCCTAGATGGATACCTAGCTAATGTTCAACCCTGCAGCCAAACAGCAACGGGATGAAAACACCAACCAGCCGCTTAGAACTAGCCTACACACACACACCAACACACACACACACACACACTTTCCTGGTCAGAGAGCCTGCAGGATGCTGCCCAGGGGAGTTCCTGCCGGGATAGGGAGGATTATTTTCCCCCACCTCCCCCCTCCTCTCTCTCTCTCTTTCCTTCGTTTTTTGCTCCCCATGTCCCCTGACCTGGGCAGCAGGCTTTAGTCTAAGGCCTAGTCTTTCCCTCTCCTCTCCCTCTGTCCCCTCTTCTCTCCCTCTGTCCCCTCTCACCCTCTTCCTCTTTCCCTCCTCTGCTCTCCAAAAGCCAGTGCAGCTAAGAGGTTTATTCACCCACCAGATACCATATTTTTATAGTTTTAAACAGTGTGTAAAAGAGAGAGGTTTCTTTTACTCATGTGTAAAAGAGAGAGGTTGTTGTGGCAACTGGTTGGACAGTGGGTTTTTACCTGAAAAAGTTTGGGAGTGTTCTCTTTGGGGTGTGCGTGCATGTGTGTGTGTGTGCGTGTGTGTGTGTGTGTGTGTGTGTGTGTGTGCGTGTTACCCGACCCTCTCAGCCTAGCCACTGTCCATCAACACCTTCACTAAGGAATGGTGGTGTGGAGAAGCTGAGACAGGAAGCTTGACTTAGCCAGCGTCTCCTGATTGGCTACTGGGATGTTGTGGTTATTCCCTCACAGGAAGTGGCTAAACAGCCACCGGCACCCGCCCAATCATCATCCAGCTCGGGGGGGGGGGGGCTCTCATGCTCTCAGGAGCGCTGCATATTTTCACAGCTTCACCCTAAGGTGTGTGAGGGGGTGTCGAGAAGGAGGGTGTGTGTGTGTGAGAGAGAGAGGTGTAAATGTGTCTGTGCCCTGACGCCCCTCAGGGTGACAAGGTGCTGGAACCAGGGTGCAAATGAAGCTGTGTTCTCCAAGACCAGGGACCTGATTGGATCAAGACAGACACACATACGTACACACACACACACACACACTCTCAGACATACACACTTGTTCGACACCTTCTCACCCTCACACACACTCTGAATTCCCGATGTCGTGCTCTGTGCTACTGTGGTATCTCGGTGTGCCAGTTTAGTGAGAGACTGTTTGAGATGGATGAGGACTCTCTCTCCTCTCTCTCTTGTTCTCTCTTCATCCTAAGTATTTAATCTTTCAGTTGTTTCAGTCTTTCAAACATTTTCTTGTCTTCCACTTCTTATTTTGGCAGGAGGTACAGAAATATTGTCTTTTGGTCAAACTCATCCCTTTCATCTCCTCTCTCCCCCCTCCTCTCTCCCTCTCTCCCCCCTCCTCTCTCCCCCCCCCCCCCTCTCTCCCCCCCCCCTCCCTCTCTCGCTCCCCCCTCCTCTCTCCCCCCCCCCCTCCCTCTCTCGCTCCCCCCTCCTCTCTCCCCCCCCCCTCCCTCTCTCCCCCCCCCCCTCCCTCTCTCCCCCCTCCCTCTCTCGCTCCCCCCCCTCCCTCTCTCGCTCCCCCCTCCTCTCTCCCCCCCTCCCTCTCTCCCCCCCCCCCCTCCCTCTCTCCCCCTCCCTCTCTCGCTCCCCCCTCCCTCCCCCTCCTCCCTGTACAGAAGCATAAAGAGAGGGACAGGCACAAACCCAAACACAGGAAGAGTCTGGAGCTGGGCACCTCTCTCATCACCTCCATTGCCTCCGCAGACAAGGTGAGGGCACTCCTCCTCCCCTCCTTTGTCTTCCTCTGCCCCACCTCCTCCCCTCTCTCCCCCTCCCTCTCTCCCTCCTCCCGTCTCTATCCTCCTCCACCTCTAGTAGAACATTGACTTAAGTACTGTAAAGAGTTACAGCCTGAGTGCTGACCTCTCTCATGCTCTACCCTCCCTCATCCCTCCTCATCCCTCCCTCCACCCTCATCCTTCTCCTCCCTCCCCCTTTCTTCTACTCCCTTTCTCTCATCTCTCCTGCCATCTTCCTCTTACCACTCTTTATCTCTCCCTCACCCTCCCTCTCCTCCTCCTCCCTGCCCCTACTCCCCCCCCTCTCCTCCCTCCAGAGTTTCACCCCCAGCAGCAGTGCAGGAGGGCCGGTCACAGTGCCCGCCTCCTCTCAGAAGCGATTGGACGACAGCGCCGCCGCCCGTTTCACCACTGCCAACTTCCAGGAAGTGGCCCCCCACCCCGGGGGCCCCAAGGACGGCCCCCCCGCCCCCCCGGTCCCCGAGGCCAAGAAGAAGAACCATCTGGCCGGCCAGCGGGCCCGCAAGCCCCTCCCCCCGGGGAAGCCCCTCCCCTCCACAGTGGTCACCATGGCAACCTCCTCCACTGCCGCCTCCTCTTCTTCCACGGGGCCGTTTCATCAAGGTGAGAGAGAGAGAGAGAGAGAGAGAGAGAGAGTGTGTGTGTGTGTGTGTGTGTGTGTGTGTGTGTGTGTGTGTGTGTGTGTGTGTGTGGATGCTGTCCACAGATGGTGTCTCGTCTTTATATTTAGTCATTTAGCAGACGCTCTTATCCAAAGGCACTTACAGTGAGTACAGGGACATTCCCCTGAGGCAAGTAGGGTGAAGTGCCTTCCACAAGGATACAACGTCATTTGGCATGGCCGGCAATTGAACTGGCAACCATCTGATTAATAGCCCGATCCCCTAACCGCTCAGCCATCTGACCTCCCGCAGTCTTGGTGGGGTGGTGATGACAGCATCGGCTGAAGAACCTGGGAAAGAGCACAAATACACGCACACTGTGCAGGGTGTGTGTGTGTGTCAGGTATCTGTGACTTGGGCTGCCAGGATGTCTGACTCTTCAAGGAGTGCTGCTGTGTCTGGCTCCTTAGCCAGAGTTATCTCTGCTGCTCACTCCTCTCTGTCTCTGTCTCTGTCTCTCTCTCTCTCTCTCTCTCTCTCTCTCTCTCTCTCCCTCTCTCTCTCCCTCTCTCTCTCCCTCTCTCTCTCTCTCTCTCTCTCTCTCTCTCTCTCTCTCTCTCTCTCTCCCTCTCTCTCCTCTCTCTCTCTCTCTCTCTCTCTCTCTCTCTCTCTCTCTCTCTCTCTCTCTCTCTCTCTCTCTCTCTCTCTCTCTCTCTCTCTCTCTCTCTCCCTCTCCCTCTCCCTCTCCCTCTCCCTCTCCCTCTCCCTCTCTCTCTCTCTCTCTCTCTCTCTCTCTCTCTCTCTCTCGCTCTCTCTGTCTCTCTCTCTGTCTCTCTCTCTCTCTCTCGCTCTCTCTGTCTCTCTCTCTGTCTCTCTCTCTCTCTCTCTGTCTCTCTCTCTCTGTCTCTCTGTCTCTCTCTCTGTCTCTCTCTCTCTCTCTCTCTCTCTCTCTCTCTCTCTCCCTCCCCCCAGGTCTGTTGACCAGCAGCACCAAAACCACCTCCTCAGACTTCCTGGCCTTCTCTGATTCGTCCTTGCGCCCCGGGGACACCTTCTCCCCGCCCCCCTTCAGCCGCGTCCTGGTGAAGGAGGGGGGCGTGGCCTCCGACAGCAAGCCCACCCACGCATCCTTTGGTTCTCTCCTCTCCCTCCCTAGCCCCGCCCCCGTGGGAGGGAAGCTTTACGAGACCTCCGTCTCCTCCGGAGACACGCCCCTCTCCGCCCCCGGCGCCCTTCTGGCAGGGTACAAGCGCCCCCTGCCCTCCTCCTCTGCTGCCCCGGTGGGTGGGGGGGGCGGGGAGGAGGGGCTGAAAGGGAAGAAGAGGAGGGGCAACTGGAGGAACCGCTACGGGCCGTGTTACAGCGGGAAGACCCAGGAGGGGGCGGAGCCTCAACCCACTGCCCCGCTGGCCCCGCCCCCCTCCGCCTCGCCTGCTCCGCCCACCTCCGGATCAGCCCTGTCGGGCAGGGGGGGCCCCGGGGGCGGGGGGCCTGGGGGAGGGGGCCCCGCGGGGGGGCAGAAATCCTCCCTGCTCAGGAACGGAGCTCTGCAGAGTCACAGCATCACTCCCAGCGGCCCAGGTAGAACACACACACACACACACACTCATTCATACATGTGCTGAAGTGGTCGCTGTCTCTTTTCATCTGTGATCTGTTGCTTGGCAACCGTTTGTGTGCTTTCGAGTTGCCTTCAGTGGAGGGTAATGTGTGTTACCTCTCTCTCCTCTTCCTCTTCCTCTTTCTCTTTCTCTCCTCTCCCTCTCTCTCTTTGTCTCTCCTCTTCCTCTCTCTCTTTGTCTCTCCTCTTCCTCTCTCTCTTTGTCTCTCCTCTTCCTCTCTCTCTTTGTCTCTCTTCCTCTCTCTTTGTCTCTCCTCTTCCTCTCTCTTTGTCTCTCCTCTTCCTCTCTCTCTTTGTCTCTCCTCTTCCTCTCTCTTTGTCTCTCCTCTTCCTCTCTCTCTTTGTCTCTCTTCCTCTCTCTTTGTCTCTCCTCTTCCTCTCTCTTTGTCTCTCCTCTTCCTCTCTCTCTTTGTCTCTCCTCTTCCTCTCTCTTTGTCTCTCCTCTTCCTCTCTCTCTTTGTCTCTCTTCCTCTCTCTTTGTCTCTCCTCTTCCTCTCTCTTTGTCTCTCCTCTTCCTCTCTCTCTTTGTCTCTCCTCTTCCTCTCTCTTGCCATAGTTCACCCTGAATATTCTACCTTTGCCCTCCCTCACCTCCCCTCCCTCTTCCCCCGTGTGTGCGCTTGCGTGTTCACATCTGTCACTACTGTAAATATTTAGCTGGGGGTCAATGCAGGGCAGCATGGCAGGATCATCATGCAGGGCAGCAGTGCAGGATCATCATGCAGGGCAGCAGTGCAGGATCATCATGCAGGGCAGCAGTGCAGGATCATCATGCAGGGCAGCATGGCAGGATCATCATGCAGGGCAGCATGGCAGGATCATCATGCAGGGCAGCAGTGCAGGATCATCATGCAGGGCAGCATGGCAGGATCATCATGCAGGGCAGCAGTGCAGGATCATCATGCAGGGCAGCAGGGCAGCAGTGCAGGATCATCATGCAGGGCAGCAGTGCAGGATCATCATGCAGGGCAGCAGTGCAGGATCATCATGCAGGGCAGCAGTGCAGGATCATCATGCAGGGCAGCAGTGCAGGATCATCATGCAGGGCAGCAGTGCAGGATCATCATGCAGGGCAGCAGTGCAGGATCATCATGCAGGGCAGCATGGCAGGATCATCATGCAGGGCAGCAGTGCAGGATCATCATGCAGGGCAGCAGTGCAGGATCATCATGCAGGGCAGCAGTGCAGGATCATCATGCAGGGCAGCAGGGCAGCAGTGCAGGATCATCATGCAGGGCAGCAGTGCAGGATCATCATGCAGGGCAGCAGTGCAGGATCATCATGCAGGGCAGCAGTGCAGGATCATCATGCAGGGCAGCATGGCAGGATCATCATGCAGGGCAGCATGGCAGGATCATCATGCAGGGCAGCATGGCAGGATCATCATGCAGGGCAGCATGGCAGGATCATCATGCAGGGCAGCAGTGCAGGATCATCATGCAGGGCAGCATGGCAGGATCATCATGCATGGCAGGATCATCATGCAGGGCAGCATGGCAGGATCATCATGCAGGGCAGCATGGCAGGATCATCATGCAGGGCAGCATGGCAGGATCATCATGCAGGGCAGCAGTGCAGGATCATCATGCAGGGCAGCATGGCAGGATCATCATGCAGGGCAGCAGTGCAGGATCATCATGCAGGGCAGGATCATCATGCAGGGCAGCAGTGCAGGATCATCATGCAGGGCAGCAGTGCAGGATCATCATGCAGGGCAGCAGTGCAGGATCATCATGCAGGGCAGCAGGGCAGCAGTGCAGGATCATCATGCAGGGCAGCAGTGCAGGATCATCATGCAGGGCAGCAGTGCAGGATCATCATGCAGGGCAGCATGGCAGGATCATCATGCAGGGCAGCAGTGCAGGATCATCATGCAGGGCAGCAGTGCAGGATCATCATGCAGGGCAGCAGTGCAGGATCATCATGCAGGGCAGCATGGCAGGATCATCATGCAGGGCAGCATGGCAGGATCCTCCTCCCATCCTGTCTCCTGATGGATGGACAGACTGTCTGAGAGATGGTGTTGTTGTGTGTGGGTGTGTGTGTGCATGCCGATGGTAGAATAGTGTGTGTGTGAGGTAGTAAATGTTTGTCAGGTCCATGAAGGAGGTTGTGACTCCAGTGAGACAGGAGAGATCTCTCCATGCAGCAGCTGCACCACCTCATATCACCACCTGATTACCTAGTCCACCTGGTATTACTAGTCCATTACTAGGGAGAGAGGAGAGGGAAGGGGGAGAGTGGAGGAGGAGGAGGAGAGGGTGGGGGGAGAGAGGAAAGGGAGGAAGAGGAGGAGCACTGCGCCATATCTGTTTTATGGATCAAATAATGTCAGGCTTGTGTGTCTGACATCATAGTGCTAGCTCTGACATCTCAGCTTGCTGCTACGCAGGGAGAAAGCTGTGCTTTCTTACTTTAACTAGCGCTTCATTTCTTTCTTTGTTTCTTTTACTCTTTCTTCTCTCTCTCCTTCTGTCTCTACTGTCTGTCTCTGTTTCTCTCTGTTTCTCCCTCTGTCTCTCCCTCTGTCTCTCCCTCTGTCTCTCTCTCTGTTTCTCTCTCTGTCTCTCCCTCTCTCTGTGTATCTCTCTTGTTTCTCTCTCTCTCTCCATCTATCTCTCTGCCAGGCACAAAGCACTCTTGTTCCCCTGGTGAATGTGTACTGCCCAGAGCCATTGAGTCTATTGTAGGGAGGGCCCCCCGCCCCCATCTGCCCCTGTCCTGCCCCCCTCTCGTCCTGGGGTCAGGGGGGGCGGGGGGGGGGGGGGGTTGATCAATAAGGGGGAGGGGAAAGGGAGGGAGGGGGGGCACTACATGAATATGAATACTACCCCCCCTTCACTCCAAGGATAAAAAGGTCTGATGGGAGGAGTCTATGACTCATCAGATTTCTGCTATTGACTCTGGGTCAGTGGCAGGCCAGGCTAGCATGTACTGACACCTGCTGTGTGTGTGTGTATAGATCTATGATCTATTGACATGTGTTCCCCTGCTATGTGTTGCTGTGTTGGAGGAAAGCTGGTTGCCGTGGTGATCAGACGGTTTGTTGTCCGCAGGTTCCTTCTCCAGTGGTGACGGGTCGTCAGGGAGCATTGCTATGGGCGGAGCCAACGCCGATATGTCGCAACCCCCACAAGCCACGCCCCCCTTAGCCCCGCCCCCTACACCTTTCGCTGCAAACACTCCCCTTTCCAGCCCTGCCTCCACCCATGTAAGTAACATTCAACACACATGCAACCATACACACATACACACACACTTTTGCATGTACACTCACTCACACACATTTCCTGATTTGATAAGGGAGGGAAGTTCAAGTCTCACTACTGAATCTATCTATCCCCCCCACCCCACCTTAGGACTGAGCCCCACCCCCTCCTCTGTGGCCCTCCCTGGTTCCTGGCCATTCTCTCTTTATACTCATTCAATCCCTCACCCTCATCCCTCTCTCTCCATATCTCTCCCCCTCTCTCCACATCTCTCCCTACCCCCCCCTCCCTCTCTCTCCCCCTCTCTCCACATCTCTCCCTCTCCCCCCCCCTCCCTCTCTCTCCCCCTCTCTCCACATCTCTCCCTCTCCCCCCTCCCCCTCTCTCCACATCTCTCCCTCTCCCCCCCTCCCTCTCTCTCCCCCTCTCTCCACATCTCTCCCTCTCCCCCCCCTCCCTCTCTCTCCCCCTCTCTCCACATCTCTCCCTCTCCCCCCCTCCCTCTCTCTCCACATCTCTCCCTCCCTCTCTCTCCCCCTCTCTCCACATCTCTCCCTGTCCCCCCCTCCCTCTCTCTCCCTCTCTCTCCACATCTCTCCCCCTCTGTCTCCCTCTCTCTGATGTGATGTGATGTGATGTGACAGTCACCACAGTGGGACTCTGGGATGAGTGTGTTCACACTCCAGTTCCCTGAGCCCAGTCCTCTCCCCCCTCCCTCCCTCCTCTCTCTCTCCCCCCTCTCTCTCCCCCTCCCTCCTCTCCCTCCCTCCTCTCCCCCTCCCTCTCCCCCCTTCCATCCCTCCCTCTCCCTCTCTCCCCCCTGCTCCATACATATTATAGAAAGGAGGATGGGCACAGGATATCACGCCTATTTACACAATGTATAGAGGACTTAGTGCCACAACAGAGTGTGTCAGAGTGTGTGTGTTCACCACAAGTTTCCACTGTCTCTGCCTTACTGTGATTGGCTGAGAGCCCAGTCAGAGAGAGGGGGGAAGCTAGAAAGAGAGACAGGGAAAGAGTTCAAATGAGAAATGCATGTAGAGTAAGAGAGTGGGGTTTCGGGTGAAAGGGCCTTCAACGAGAGCTGAAGTCACAGAGAGAGATGGAGGAGAGATGGAGGAGAGATGCAGGAGAGAGATGGAGGAGAGGAGGAGAGAGATGCAGGAGAGAGATGGAGGAGAGGAGGAGAGAGATGCAGGAGAGAGATGCAGGAGAGAGATGCAGGAGAGAGATGCAGGAGAGAGATGCAGGAGAGAGATGCAGGAGAGAGATGCAGGAGAGAGATGCAGGAGAGAGATGCAGGAGAGAGATGCAGGAGAGAGATGCAGGAGAGAGATGCAGGAGAGAGATGCAGGAGAGAGATGGAGGAGAGATGGAGAAGTTGGAGGTTTCATTCCAAACTTTCCTCTCCTCTCCACCTCTTTTCCTTCTCTCCTCCTCCCCTCTCCACGGTCCTAACTGGTGGAAATGCCATAATTGGATTAAAGAGCATCAAAGACAGCCTGTCAGTGTAGGCTTGGAACAGCAAAGCTCCGGAACCTTCAACAGCCATGTGCTGAGAAGCCTGCGTGTGTGTGTGTGTGTGTGTCAAAGGTAGTAAAAAAGGGTTCCTTCCCCCCCCCCCCCCCCACGTGTAGAAATGCAAGATGACCTGTAGAACCAGTGTGGATTGCTGTGTGTGTTTTCCATGATCCAGTCTTGCAGGACATAAACACAGCTGTGTGTGTGTGTGCAGACTGGGTTACCAGGGTTACAGGGGTCCGTGTTCAACCTGGCTCCCTCACACATGTTCGGGAACAGACTCAACCCCAACTCTGCCATGGCTGCACTTATCGCCCAATCAGAAGCTTCGCCCGCAGGTAAGCCCACGATTCTGTGTTCGAGGTGTGTGTGGGTTTGAGTTGTGTGTGTGTGTGTGTTCGGTGTGTAGGTGTGTGTCCCAGGTGTGTGTCCCAGGTGTGTTTGTTTGTTGGGGAGGGGAGGGAGGTGCATAAATTAAGATTCCCAAGAAAACGTGGAGAGAATGAAGAAGAGAAGGTTACTGAGCTTGCCGTCTGTATGGGACTGTTATTGACGTGTGTGTGTGTGTGTGTGTAGACCAGGATATGGGGGACTGCAGCAGCAGTGTTCAGGGTTTCCCTGTACGAGCATCTCCCAAGACCACCCCACGGTGAGTACACGCTCACACACACACACACACTCACACACACACACTCGCTCACACACACACACACACACGCTCACACACACGCTCACACACACGCTCACACACACGCTCACACACACACGCTCACACACACACACTCCATTTCATCAAGCCACAGGAACTGTATCAACAGACTGAGGTCGTGTTCTCTGCGCCAGCCTCTGTCTCAGTCTCCTCCCCTCTGAGGTCGTGTTCTCTGCGCCAGCCTCTGTCTCAGTCTCCTCTCCTCTGAGGTCGTGTTCTCTGCGCCAGCCTCTGTCTCAGTCTCCTCCCCTCTGAGGTTGTGTTCTCTGCGCCAGCCTCTGTCTCAGTCTCCTCCCCTCTGAGGTTGTGTTCTCTGCGCCAGCCTCTGTCTCAGTCTCCTCCCCTCTGAGGTCGTGTTCTCTGCGCCAGCCTCTGTCTCAGTCTCCTCCCCTCTGAGGTTGTGTTCTCTGCGCCAGCCTCTGTCTCAGTCTCCTCCCCTCTGAGGTTGTGTTCTCTGCGCCAGCCTCTGTCTCAGTCTCCTCCCCTCTGAGGTCGTGTTCTCTGCGCCAGCCTCTGTCTCAGTCTCCTCCCCTCTGAGGTTGTGTTCTCTGCGCCAGCCTCTGTCTCAGTCTCCTCCCCTCTGAGGTTGTGTTCTCTGCGCCAGCCTCTGTCTCAGTCTCCTCCCCTCTGAGGTCGTGTTCTCTGCGCCAGCCTCTGTCTCAGTCTCCTCCCCTCTGAGGTTGTGTTCTCTGCGCCAGCCTCTGTCTCAGTCTCCTCCCCTCTGAGGTCGTGTTCTCTGCGCCAGCCTCTGTCTCAGTCTCCTCCCCTCTGAGGTTGTGTTCTCTGCGCCAGCCTCTGTCTCAGTCTCCTCCCCTCTGAGGTTGTGTTCTCTGCGCCAGCCTCTGTCTCAGTCTCCTCCCCTCTGAGGTCGTGTTCTCTGCGCCAGCCTCTGTCTCAGTCTCCTCCCCTCTGAGGTTGTGTTCTCTGCGCCAGCCTCTGTCTCAGTCTCCTCCCCTCTGAGGTCGTGTTCTCTGCGCCAGCCTCTGTCTCAGTCTCCTCCCCTCTGAGGTTGTGTTCTCTGCGCCAGCCTCTGTCTCAGTCTCCTCCCCTCTGAGGTGTGTTTCCTCTCTCTCTCCGTCCAGCTCTCCTATTGGTGGGCTGCAGATCCGGTATGACCCCTCGGGGTCGTTGCCGGGGCTGGGGTTGCTAGGCGCGGGGGCTGGGGGGGCCGGGGGGGCTGGGGGGGAGACGCCCCTCCCACTGGCCACCAGTATAGAGCAGCTCCTGGAGAGACAGTGGAGCGAGGGCCAGAACTTCCTGCTGCAGCACGGAGCCCAGAACGATGGTGAGGACTCACACACACTACCACTCTCCACACACACACACACACACACACACACAAACACTACCACACTCCACATACACACACACACACACACACTACCACACACACACTGCCACTCTCTCTCTCCACACTCACCCCTCCCTCCTCCCTGGTGTCTCCAGTGCTGGCCCTGCTGAGGTCTCTGCACCAGCTGCAGGAGGAGAACCACCGTCTGGAGCAGCACATCCAGACCCTCTCCCTGAAGAAGGAGAGACTGCAGCTGCTCAGCGCCCAGCTGGCTGTCCCCTTCACCCCCTCCTCTGGCCCAGGTACACACAGCACACCTCCGGGCCAGGTACACCCCCCCCCCCCCCCTGTATACACATTCCCATGCTCCCAGGCTCTGACTGTGTGTGTGTGTTTCAGATGTGAAGAGAGATGTGGCCTCTGCTCAGGTAAGCAGACTGTCCCTGCTCATCACATCTCAGCAGCTTCTAACACGAACACACGCATGCACGGATGCAGATATGTATTATATAAATTATACATAGTATCATAATTATATGTATTATATAGATTATATATAGATTCTATAAAGATTATATATAGGATAATAATTAGGGCTGTGAAAAATAACGCGTTAACGCTTTATGATTAAATTATAGGATTTGTTTTTTTATTTTTGTTTAACGCATTTAACGTAATATACCCACAATTCCACCTCTGCAACTTCTGGATGAGAAGTTTGTGTTCCAAAAAAACTAAGATGGAACATCCAATAAAACCAAAGTGATATGCACACTCTGCGGGAAGACGTTATCGCTCTGGATAAGAGCGTCTGCTAAATGACTGAATGCTAAATGACTGAATGTTATAGTTTCACCGAAGCAATACCAGCCTAAAGTAACCTATACCACCTCAACATGAAGCATGCGTTGGTTGGCGAGGAGAGTTCGAGTAGAATGCGCCAAACCACCCTCACTGAACAGCGTAGGGCCCTCACTAAGTCTGCCTGTGACAAGGTGACTAGCACAGTTGCCAAATGTATTGCAAAAAACTGTAGAGCGATTGATATTGCTGAGGACGAGGGGTTCACCAAAGTTTTGCCAGTGGCAACGGGTGACTCGAGCATCAAGGAACCGCAAAATCAAAGACGCACACTAATGACAAAAATTCGCAAAATCGGTAATATGTAATTAATCATGATTAATCCACAGAAACCTGCGATTAATTGATTAAAAAAAAAAAATCATTTCACAGCCCTAATATACAGTAAGAGTGACAGGACTGAGAGCGTGTTGCCATGACAGCGACGGTAACAGGATTCTCTCTCTTAGGACAGTGTGTCGTGCGGCCATAGCAGCAGTGGGTCCGCCTCCTCCCTGTCCACCCCCCCCTCCCTGTCTCAGAGCCCCCCCCAGCCTCTGGTCAACGGGGGCCCGCTGGGGGGCGCTGCAGGCCTGGGGGCCCCGGCGCTGGTGGCCCTGGGGGGGGGCGTGATTCAGAGCAGCTCCGCTCCCCACACACACACAGGGTCCAGTCTGTCACTGCCTGGGAACAACAGGTACCTGTCTGCCTGTCTGTCTCTTTACCTGTCTGTCTGTCTCCTCTCTCCCTCTGCCTGTTTATGCCAACCTGCCTGTCTGTCTCTCTAACTGTGTGTCAGTATTGACTCTCTCTCTCTGTCTCTCTCTCTTCTATCTCTCTCTGTCTCTCTCTCTGTCTCTGTCTCTCTCTCTCTCTCTCTCTCTCTCTCTCTCTCTCTCTCTTTCTCTCTCTCTGTCTCTGTCTCTCTCCTCTCTCTCTCTCTCTCTCTCTCTCTCTCTCTCTCTGTGTCTCTCTCTCTTCTCTCTCTTCTCTCTCTCTCTCTCTGCTGGGATGCAGCAGGTCAGGGCCCTCTAAGGGCAGGTGAGAATGACGCTCAACTACCTGGACTGCTGCACGTGTGTGTGTGTGTATGTGTGTGTGTAATATATGTGTGTGTAATGTGTGTGTGTGTGTGTGTGTGTGTGTGTGTGTGTGCGCTCAGCGTGGCTCGTCTGGATCTCTTCTCAGAGCAGCAGAAACTCCTCTTCCACCAGAACCTGCTGTCAACACAGCCTTCAGTGGTACATATATATACATATATACACACATATATCCACATACACATATTTCTCTTTTATAAACTTCCATTAAACTACCACTTATCTCCCTCCCTCCTCCCCCCCTCTCCCTCCCTCCCCCCCTGCCCCCTCACTCTACCCCCCCTGCCCCCTCACTCTCCCCCTCCCTGCCCCCTCCCTCTCCCCCCCCTGCCCCCTCCCTCTCCCCCCCTGCCCCCTCCCTCTCCCCCCCCTGCCCCCTCACTCTCCCCCCCCTGCCCCCTCACTCTCCCCCCCTGCCCCCTCCCTCTCCCCCCCCTGCCCCCTCACTCTCCCCCCCTGCCCCCTCCCTCTCCCCCCCCTGCCCCCTCACTCTCCCCCTCCCTGCCCCCTCCCTCTCCCCCCCCTGCCCCCTCCCTCTCCCCCCCCTGCCCCCTCCCTCTCCCCCCCTGCCCCCTCACTCTCCCCTCCCTGCCCCCTCACTCCCCCCCCCCCTGCCCCCTCACTCTCCCCCCCCTGCCCCCTCACTCTCCCCTCCCTGCCCCCTCCCTCTCCCCCCCCTGCCCCCTCACTCTCCCCCTCCCTGCCCCCTCACTCTCCCCCCCCTGCCCCCTCACTCTCCCCCTCCCTGCCCCCTCACTCTCCCCCCCCTGCCCCCTCCCTCTCCCCCCCCTGCCCCCTCACTCTCCCCCCCTGCCCCCTCACTCTCCCCTCCCTGCCCCCTCACTCTCCCCCTCCCTGCCCCCTCACTCTCCCCCCCCTGCCCCCTCACTCTCCCCCCCTGCCCCCTCACTATCCCCCCCTGCCCCCTCACTCTCCCCTCCCTGCCCCCTCACTCTCCCCCTCCCTGCCCCCTCCCTCTCCCCTCCCTGCCCCCTCACTCTCCCCCTCCCTGCCCCCTCCCTCTCCCCCTCCCTGCCCCCTCCCTCTCCCCCCCCTGCCCCCTCCCTCTCCCCCTCCCTGCCCCCTCCCTCTCCCCCCCCTGCCCCCTCCCTCTCCCCCCCCTGCCCCCTCCCTCTCCCCCCCCTGCCCCCTCCCTCTCCCCCTCCCTCCAGGATCAGCAGCAGATGTTGTTCTACCAGCTCATGCAGCAGCAGCAGGACCTGCATCAGCTCCAGTCTCTGTCCTCCACCCAGCTCACCTCCATCTCCCTCTCCTCCTCCTCTTCCCAGCCCCCCAGGGCCTCCAACCCCTTCTTAGCGCTGCACACGCACACCAACCCCGACATGCTTGTTGCCGGGCAGAAAGCTCGTCTGGCCGACAAGGCCCTGGGGGGACAGGAGAAAACCTGAGGGAACTTTCCACCTCTCTCTGTATCTCTCTCTCTGTCTGTCTGTCTGTCTCTGTCTCTCTCTGTCTCTCTCTCTGTCTGTCTGTCTGTCTCTGTCTCTCTCTGTCTCTCTCTCTGTCTCTCTCTCTCTGTCTCTCTCTGGCTGTGTCTCTCTGTCTATCTCTTTCATCCATGTCTTTCTTTCTCACTCAGTCTCTCAGGGGTCTACATATTTTGACAGATCAGAGCAGTGCATTTACCACATAAGCTAGCATACAACTCCCCCCTTTAAGAACTTCCCTTAAAAATGACAACTCCCCCACCACAAGGAAATAAAACTACAACTCCCAGCAGGAGTCAAAGGTAGCCATCGCTGGACACTGGCCTCCCCAGGGGGGACCATCTGACTATGCAGCTCCCAGGGGAGTATGGGGGAGGGGCCTAGGATTGCATTTCCTTTCTGTTACCGCGCCGAAGTCTGACCACACACTTCTCTCTCTGCGTGCGCTCGTTGACCTCAGCTGACCACTCGTTTGAAGCCAAGCGCTTATCATCATCATCACCCCCCCCCAGAGGAGAAGTGTGGTTGTCATTTATCACTTCGCTCGCCTGATTTCTTTGATGGGGGAGGCAGGAAGTAGGTGTTTCAGACTTCCTGCTGAGTCCCAAGCCTGGTCTGCTTGGCCTCTCTCCTCTGCAGGTGTACACTCTGGTACTACAGTGTGTGACACAATGCTGTGGTTCATCACCAGACAGGAAGTCGTTTTCAGGAAGTGCTTTGTGACGTTGCTCATCGCTGCTCAAGCCCCTCCCACACCAAGCTACCTCTTACGCAATACAGAACCAGCCTATCAGGGCCTAGGGCCGGTCTGGCGAGGACCAGTCAGAATGCACCGTCGTCAGGACTGACCTGTCAGGGATACAAACCCAAGTGCCTGAAGGGGGCAGGGTTATGTGATGCTACTCTACCTGTCAGTCACCCTACCTCACAGCATGATTGGTCGTCAGGCTGTGTTTCCGTGCGAACGCTTCTTGGATAGGGGGGCAACATCTCTCTCATTTCCTCTGTCTCTCCCCCACACTTCCTCCCTTACCTTTCCTCACCCTCTCACCCCCTCCCTCTCTCTCACCCTCTCACTCCTTCCCATTCTCCCTCACCCCTTCCTCTCTCTCGCCCTCTCTCACTCCTCACCCTCTCTAACCCCCTCTCTCTCACTGTCTCTCACCCCCTCTCTCCCTCACCCCCTCCCTGTCTCTCACCCTCTCTCTTACTCCCTCACCCTCTCTAACCCTCTCTCCCTCACCCTTTCTCCCTCTCTCACCCCTTCCCTCTCTCACTCCTCACCCTCTCTCTCCCTCTCTCCCCCCTCTCCAGAGGTGACCCCTTCCCTCTCTCACTCCCTCACCCTCTCTCCCTCTCTCTCACCCTCTCTCTCCCCTCTCCAGAGGTGACCCCTTCCCTCTCCCTCTCTCCTCACTGTCTCTCACCCTCTCTCTCCCCCCTCTCCAGAGGTGACCCCTTCCCTCTCTCACTCCTCACCCTCTCTCTCCCTCTCTCACCCTCTCTCCCTCTCTCCTCACTCTCTCTCACCCTCTCTCTCCCCCCTCTCCAGAGGTGACCCCTTCCCTCTCTCACTCCTCACCCTCTCTCTCCCTCTCTCACCCTCTCTCCCTCTCTCCTCACTCTCTCTCACCCTCTCTCTCCCCCCTCTCCAGAGGTGACCCCTTCCCTCTCTCTCACTCCTCACTCTCTCTCACTGTCTCTCACCCTCTCTCCCTCTCTCCTCACTCTCTCTCACCCTCTCTCTCCCCCCTCTCCAGAGGTGACCCCTTCCCCCTCACTCCTCACCCTCTCTCCCTCTCTCCTCACTGTCTCTCACCCTCTCTCTCCCCCCTCTCCAGAGGTGACCCCTTCCCTCTCACTCCTCACCCTCTCTCCCTCTCTCCTCACTGTCTCTCACCCTCTCTCTCCCTCTCTCCCCCCTCTCCAGAGGTGACCCCTTCCCTCTCACTCCTCACCCTCTCTCCCTCTCTCCTCACTGTCTCTCACCCTCTCTCTCCCCCCTCTCCAGAGGTGACCCCTTCCCTCTCACTCCTCACCCTCTCTCCCTCTCTCCTCACTGTCTCTCACCCTCTCTCTCCCTCTCTCCCCCCTCTCCAGAGGTGACCCCTTCCCTCTCACTCCTCACCCTCTCTCCCTCTCTCCTCACTGTCTCTCACCCTCTCTCTCCCCCCTCTCCAGAGGTGACCCCTTCCCTCTCACTCCTCACCCTCTCTCCCTCTCTCCTCACTGTCTCTCACCCTCTCTCTCCCTCTCTCCCCCCTCTCCAGAGGTGACCCCTTCCCTCTCACTCCTCACCCTCTCTCCCTCTCTCCTCACTGTCTCTCACCCTCTCTCTCCCCCCTCTCCAGAGGTGACCCCTTCCCTCTCACTCCTCACCCTCTCTCCCTCTCTCCTCACTGTCTCTCACCCTCTCTCTCCCCCCTCTCCAGAGGTGACCCCTTCCCTCTCACTCCTCACCCTCTCTCCCTCTCTCCTCACTGTCTCTCACCCTCTCTCTCCCTCTCTCCCCCCTCTCCAGAGGTGACCCCTTCCCTCTCACTCCTCACCCTCTCTCCCTCTCTCCTCACTGTCTCTCACCCTCTCTCTCCCTCTCTCCCCCCTCTCCAGAGGTGACCCCTTCCCTCTCACTCCTCACCCTCTCTCCCTCTCTCCTCACTCTCTCTCACCCTCTCTCTCCCCCCTCTCCAGAGGTGACCCCTTCCCTCTCACTCCTCACCCTCTCTCCCTCTCTCCTCACTGTCTCTCACCCTCTCTCTCCCTCTCTCCCCCCTCTCCAGAGGTGACCCCTTCCCTCTCACTCCTCACCCTCTCTCCCTCTCTCCTCACTGTCTCTCACCCTCTCTCTCCCTCTCTCCCCCCTCTCCAGAGGTGACCCCTTCCCTCTCACTCCTCACCCTCTCTCCCTCTCTCCTCACTGTCTCTCACCCTCTCTCTCCCCCCTCTCCAGAGGTGACCCCTTCCCTCTCACTCCTCACCCTCTCTCCCTCTCTCCTCACTGTCTCTCACCCTCTCTCTCCCTCTCTCCCCCCTCTCCAGAGGTGACCCCTTCCCTCTCACTCCTCACCCTCTCTTCCTCTCTCCTCACTGTCTCTCACCCTCTCTCTCCCCCCTCTCCAGAGGTGACCCCTTCCCTCTCACTCCTCACCCTCTCTCCCTCTCTCCTCACTGTCTCTCACCCTCTCTCTCCCTCTCTCCCCCCTCTCCAGAGGTGACCCCTTCCCTCTCACTCCTCACCCTCTCTCCCTCTCTCCTCACTGTCTCTCACCCTCTCTCTCCCCCTCTCCAGAGGTGACCCCTTCCCTCTCCCTCTCTCCTCACTGTCTCTCACCTTCCCTCTCCCTCTCTCCTCACTGTCTCTCACCCTCTCTCTCCCCCCTCTCCAGAGGTGACCCCTTCCCTCTCACTCCTCACCCTCTCTCCCTCTCTCCTCACTGTCTCTCACCCTCTCTCTCCCTCTCTCCCCCCTCTCCAGAGGTGACCCCTTCCCTCTCACTCCTCACCCTCTCTCCCTCTCTCCTCACTGTCTCTCACCCTCTCTCTCCCCCCTCTCCAGAGGTGACCCCTTCCCTCTCCCTCTCTCCTCACTGTCTCTCACCTTCCCTCTCCCTCTCTCCTCACTGTCTCTCAACCTCTCTCTCCCCCCTCTCCAGAGGTGACCCCTTCCCTCTCACTCCTCACCCTCTCTCCCTCTCTCCTCACTGTCTCTCACCCTCTCTCTCCCTCTCTCCTCACTGTCTCTCACCCTCTCTCTCCCCCCTCTCCAGAGGTGACCCCTTCCCTCTCACTCCTCACCCTCTCTCCCTCTCTCCTCACTGTCTCTCACCCTCTCTCTCCCTCTCTCCTCACTGTCTCTCACCCTCTCTCTCCCCCCTCTCCAGAGGTGACCCCTTCCCTCTCACTCCTCACCCTCTCTCCCTCTCTCCTCACTGTCTCTCACCCTCTCTCTCCCCCCTCTCCAGAGGTGACCCCTTCCCTCTCACTCCTCACCCTCTGTCCCTCTCTCCTCACTGTCTCTCACCCTCTCTCCCTCTCTCCTCACTGTCTCTCACCCTCTCTCTCCCCCCTCTCCAGAGGTGACCCCTGCTGTGTTCACCAAACCCTCTCAGTTGTTTTCCTCTGTATTTATTTTCCATGTGTTTATGTAACGGGCGTGAGATAATATATTTTATGAGCCCAGTGGTTTCAGGTGATTTATACTACTGTATAAAGTTTGTCCACATAGTCAGATCTTGCTGTCAACTTTGTTGGGGAGGAATAAATAAATAAAAGAAAGTTTGTCCCGTATTTGAAAAGCTATAATAAGTACTTGGGTTGAGGATGTGTGATGTTACTGTCTGGGTGGGGGGGGGGGGGGGGGGGTAAGGAGGGGGGGGGGGTGTTCACTGGCACAGTCTGTACCTCACTCTTGTACATGTGTCTTTTTCATTGGCCGTGGTTTGTATATAAGTCATTGTGATTGGCCATGCTGGTGTGAAGGATAGCCAATGAAGCCTCAGTGTGTTTGATTCTTAGGACCAGACAGGTTAAAAGTGACTGGACAAGAGAAAATTAATTTATTTTTATATGTGCAGGGATATTGTGTTTTTGTGTTTTTTTTTTTTTTTTTCACAATTTTCTTGGTATTAAGTGATTTTATACAGTTTGGGCACTGTTTTCATCTGTGCACACATGAATATGTTTGGATCAATTTTGTACAATGGAAAATTGAAAAAATCTCAAAATAAAAATATGCTGTGGATTAAGAACACAAACTTATGCTGTCAGTGATGTTACAGTTTTAAATATCGACACTTCTAGCCAACACAACAGAACTTGAGAAAGGACACCAGATCATGGATCAGAAGGGAACATTTCCAACAGTTTTTCGGTGGTCAGATTTAAGGATCAGGTTTTATCTACCAGACACAGTGTGAAGTTACCATCTCAACCCACCAAGCTACGGTGGCCTTGAAGTGTCAAATCACCCCCCCTAATATGAGGGATGTACTCATAGGGCCACTGTACCAAGCACTCAACTATAATACCTCAATTACAGTGCAGCAGTACCATCTTCTGTCCCCTGGTGTTGGGGAGATTTGAACCTGCCAACCTCTTGATCTGCAGTGAAAATGCTGGAGTTAGCTGTCCAAGTGAGTGTCTGGACACACATACATACACACACACACACACACACACACTGGGCAGCTGGAAGTCATCAGAGAATGGGGGCACGGGGTGTGTGTGTGTGTGTGTGTAGAGGTGGGGGTACCATTGTGCTACATCTGCTTCTGCTTGGGTAATTAAAAGCTCACTTTCCTCCTACATGTCAGCCCCCCAGGACTGTCCCCCCCACACCCCAATACACCCCCCCCCCCCATCTACCTACCCCCCTCCAGCAGAGCACTCACCCCCCCCCCCGCCCCCATCTACCTACCCCCCTCCAGCAGAGCACTCACCCCCCCCCATCAGTCTTGTCAATCACAGCCTGTTTAAACATGCCTCCTCCCCCTATGGAACCTTCTCCTTTATAAACCTCTGACATAAGGCCCTCCCCCCCCCCCCCCCCCTCAGCAGAGCCTGCATGTCCATCATCGATCACCTCCCAGAAAGCCTTGCACCTCCCTGTGGGGTTTATCAGCTGAGTGAGGACCCCTGTGCTGCCCGACAAGGTGCCTGATTAGAAGTCAAGCACTAAGCCGTAGTGTGTGAGCGGTGTTAGCTGGATGATACACGTATTTCCATGCACACACACACACACACACACACACACACAGAGCCAGCTCCGGGGTTAAGCTCTAATGATTAGACAAACGTGGGGCAAGTTGTGACTGCAGACTCTGAAACAGAAAGACAGTCTCTGCGGACTCCTGTCACGGAGTGGAATGCAACGGGACAGTGGCAGGCTTGTGGAATAACCCCGACAACGCAAGACTCCAAAGACTTCGGCAAACTACCCGTATAATGTCATGATCGGTAGTTAAAAAGCCTACAAAGTGTTGAACTATTACTGTTAAATGGATTATGCTCGACTTCAATAAAGGCATCCACGTATACAACTACTTCGTGACTTGCAATGTAATAGCCTATGTAGACCAGTTAACCAAGTGTGTGGCCACCTAAAATTAAGAGAATGGTTCCTTCTTAGACTTGGGGTGCAGCGTAAGCCATTAGCGGAGCTGGTCAACTGTACAGAAACTCGGGAGTAAATCATTATGGAAAGAGAGCCGCAAGGGGGTTAATCCTGGGCAAACCTGGCAACAGCTGCAGCAGTCCAGGGTTCCGGTTTAAGAAGGAATCTGATCCCTCTGATAGAGGTGTTTAGAGCCGGGAGAGTCTCGACGCTTCGGCGGAGGACTGGAGAGAGAGATGGATAGGGAAGGTCTAGAGTGTTCTGTGAGCAGCTGAAGAGATTCCCAGGGTGTGTGTGTGTGTGTGTGTGTGTGTGACCCCCCACAGGTCTCTCTCCTGTTGGATAATGGGCCGGCGGACAAGCAGCAGGATTCACCTTCAACCCTCTTCATACACACACAGACACACACAGACACTCTTTCAGACTTGCATCTTACTGCACGAATGTCACACGTATCCACACAACACCAAAATGAAGGAGCATAAGTATTATTTTCATGTTGTGTAGGTTTTAGCTGATGGTCAGAGATATAGGCTACTGTATATAACTATTTTAATTCCTTCGTCCTTCTTGCGGATGAAGTTGGTCTAAAGAATTAGGGTAGATAGGCAATGCAGAGATTTGGCTGCACAGCATAATATAATAGAGTAATGTAATAGAATGACCATTTGTATGCCAAGATTTAAATTGTTTTTTGTTTGTTTCAAATACTTTACCTAATCTAAATTAAAACTGTTAAAAACAGCTTGTGTGCTAATCACATCCTAGCATAGACTACTTTTCAATTTGACTAAATTAGCCTACACGTCGTCTCCTAAGATATATTTGACTTAATCATATTTCGCATAATTTCTAATGTGTAGCACATTAATTATTCGTAAGTAAATTTATAATTAATTAAATGTAAAACATTCAAATATTGAGCTTATAATTTTGTAGCGCCATTAGGTTTTAGCATACGGCCCGTAATTAAAACATTAAGTATTGTTGAAACCAAGGAGAAAGACGTTGAAATTTACGTTTATTTGCTATGGAAATTATTACATTGTGACAGTTATTTTAATGGCCTTATACGAGGTGACCGCAGTATTTTTTTAAAGCAGCTTCTTACTGTTCTTACTGCCATATGTATGCCTGCAAGACTTCTCCGTTCTCGGCGTGGTGACGGTAATTGTGCATACCGGGAGAAAAGAGCTATGCCGCGGAAGATTTCAAGGTACCTTACCGCTTACGTCGGCTACTAAGACGCGAGGTAACAAACGCGCTATTCACGAGGAAAAATATTGTTAAACGCGAAACGTTTCCCACTTTAAATGGGTAATTTACCCATAGATTGTTGGGAAAGCGTATTCAATTTCAAAGACCCGTTTTGTTGAAGTAATGCCTGCTATTCCCCTTTGGTGGAACGGGGAAATGCTGAAGGGAGGTCGACAGGCAGCGCCATTCTAGCGTAATCCTTCGTATATCGGTCCTACACGGTTTCGCATATAGGCTACGCTATTACATTTTCAGACCCGCTATTTAAAGTCAATGCCAACATATTTAGTCAAAAACGGACTTCTCAATGACTGTTACCTCCGCCTCCCTAGTCTAATGGCTGAGTGGCAGAAATCTGAGATTTAAGGCCTTCACTTCAGGGTTTTTACATCATTGTGTGATACACTTTCAATTCGAGTTCAATGAAGAATTATTGGCTTCATGGATGTTCCGTTGTTTTTTGGTATGACCAATGACAAGCATGTTGATAGAGAGATAGTGTTCCAATGCAAGCATACCTGCTTCTATTCTGAAGTAGTGTATGGCAGTATATCTGTGTTGGAACGTTCTCACCAGAACATTTCCGGTGTGGCAGAGATTAATGCAGGCTCGGGCCTGATGATGAATGTGACGGGATATAGGTTTGAGATGGAATCACGTGCCATCATTATCAGGTAAAAATAGACGTGTCATTGGATCATTATGGACTCATAATAATTAATGAAACAGCCCAGCCGTTTTTCTATAGATCGTATATTAAATAATTATCGTTTCTAACGGAAAATGAATTAAATTGGAAGTAGCCTAGTAGGCTCTAGACACAAGCTAGGCCATCCGTTTTAGTCAGGTTGCACAGTGTCCTAAAGGACACATACCTGCTAGAGTGCTAGTTTTGTGTGTGTGTGTGTGTGTGTGTGTGTCTGTAGGTCTATTTGTATTGGTAACGTTAAAGTTTACGTGGAGTGTGACTGTGTCCTAAAGAAAGGACCAGGCCCCAGTAACAACCAGACCAGTGTGCTCTCACCCCTCCCCCTTATCACGCTCCACCTATCAGTGGGTCTCATTAATTATTCGCTCAGAGACCCTGGAGGCAAGGATAAGGAAGGTTGGGGGGCACACACACACACACACTCTCACACACCACACACTCACACACACTCGGTCCAGTGACTAACACACATACTCAACCTTTCTGTCTCCTCATCCTTACACACACACACACACACACACACACACACACACACACACACACACACACACACACACACACACACACACACACACACACACACACACACACACACACACCCTGAGGGAGTACAGTGCTTTCAGAGGAATGCAGGCTGGGGGAGGGTCATCAGGACAGACAGAGCCCATCTTCATACCTGTGATCTCTGCTCTACTTGTTGAATACAGGAAAGAACGTTTGTATGTTCAGGTTAAACCGCTACTAAGTTCCAGATGTTGCTCTCAGAAAGCAATGTTTCATGGTAGGTTTATTGAAGGTTGGTGTAATTGCTCCAATGCACAGATTTTTAACTGTGTTCAATGTCACATTAAACATAGAATCAAATAATGTTTTTCATATTATTTTAGAACATGTGTAATGCAAAGCTTTTAACATACATTAGTGTTATACTGGGGCAATTAGGAGTCTAGCTGTAATCTCTTAAGAATCCCAAAGCATTATGGGTAATGGGGGGCAAGGGGCAAGACGTGAGATGAGAGATGGAGAGACGAGAAAGGAGGAGAAAGAAACCTAATCTAAGGGCACCAGGTGCACCTTTTGTCAACGTAATCTCTCAGCCCTAGAGACCACACACACACATTTTTAACAAGAGATGTGACGTGGATTCCAGGTTTGGTTTTATGCTGCATCATTAATATTATGAACAGGTTGTCCACATTAACTTGTAAGCTTGTAAGAGTTAACCTGATATCTTGACTTTCCCTACAGACAGAGCAGGGGGGAGAAGGGGGAGGAGGAGAGTGAGAGAGAGGGTAATGGCATGGAGGGGGAGGAGGGGAGTGAGAGAGAGGGTGATGGCATGGAGGGGGAGGAGGGGAGTGAGAGAGAGGGTAATGGCATGGACTGAGAAGTTAAGGAAAAGGGTGAGGAAGAGAGATCCAGAGAGAGGGAGATGAAGAGGAGGGATGAGGAAGCGATGAGGGGAGAGGGGAGAGAAGGGGAGGGGAGACGGGTGAGAGGTGAGGGGAGAGGGGTGAAGGGAAAGGGGAGAGAGGTGAGGAGAGGGTGAGAGGTGAGGTGAGGGTGAGAGAAGAGGGATGAGAGGTTAGAGTGAGAGGTGAGGGGTGCCCTCGCTATGCTCAGACAAAGAGAGAGGGTGAACGGCAGCAGGCTGGGTGAGAGGGTGAATGGCAGCAGGCTGGGTGAGAGGGTGAATGGCAGCAGGCTGGGTGAGAGGGTGAATGGCAGCAGGCTGGGTGAGAGGGTGAATGGCAGCAGGCTGGGTGAGAGGGTGAATGGCAGCAGGCTGGGTGAGAGGGTGAATGGCAGAAGGCTGGGTGGTGATTGTATAACTTAAGCAGACATTGTTTTTCCTGGAACCATCATATTGAGCAGTGCTCTAATGAGGAAAGCACCAGAGAGAGAGAAGGGAAGAGAGAGAGGTAGAGAGAGAGAAGGGAAGAGAGAGAGAGGTAGAGAGAGAGAGGTAGAGAGAGAGAGGTAAGAGAGAGAGGTAGAGAGAGAAGGGAAAAGAGAGAGAGGTAGAGAGAGAGAGGTAGAGAGAGAGAAGGGAAGAGAGAGAGAAGGGAAGAGAGAGAGAGGTAGAGAGAGAGAGAGGTAGAGAGAGAGAGGTAGAGAGAGAGAAGGGAAGAGAGAGAGGTAGAGAGAGAGAAGGGAAGAGAGAGAGGTAGAGAGAAAGAGTTTGAGAGGGAGAGAGAGTGTACGGGTGAAAGAGAGTGAGGGTGAGAGAGGGTAAGAGAGAAGGAGAGAGGGGTACAGAGAGACTGAGGGTGAGAGAGGGGAAGAGAGAAGGAGAGAGGGGTAGAGAGAGACTGTGGGAGAGAGCGGGCAAGAGAGAAGGAGAGAGGGGTAGAGAGAGACTGAGGGAGAGAGAGGGTAAGAGAGAAGGAGAGAGGGGTAGAGAGAGACTGAGGGAGAGAGAGTGTGAGAGATGGTAAATGTTGAACAGATTGCTAGTTGAGATAAACAAACATGCGTAAATCTATCAGTGCCTTTCACCCACCAGAACACCAGATAGCCAATATAGACCCCGCCCCCCCAAACCTGCCCCCCCTGCCCCTCTGCCCCCCCTGCCTCTCCCTCCAGTCAGCTCAAGGCCAAGGGCACAGGCTGCCTTATTGTGATTTAATCTTTCTCTAGAACAAACATCAAATATGGCCCCTTATCAGAGCGGCAATCCTCTATCCATCAGCAATCAATATTTCTCATTGTGTGTGTGTGTGCGTGTTTGTGTGTGTTTAGTGTGTGTCTTTAGTGCATGTGTGTGTTCTGTGTGTGTCTTTAGTGTGTGTGTGGGTGCATGTGTGTGTCTCTGTGTGGTTCAGTATGCGTGTGTGTGTGTATCTCAAACCCATGTGCAGTAGGTGGTGACCTCAGTCTCTGCTTCTCCACTATGGAGTGACTGATGCGGCGGAAGGAGGGACAGATGAAACCAGACAGCAGAGCAGCAGCACAGAGGAGCTGGGTGCTACTGCAGGGAGAGTCCACCTCCGGCGCTTACCTCAGATCAGTCTCTCCCTCAGACAAGAACCCTGAACTGTGTGTGTGGGACCACAGAACTGACTCCAAGTCAGTTGTTCTGTCCAGGATCTGAGTCCTCCCTGAGCCCCCGCTGCTTCAGCACCCCACGGGGGCGGAGTCAGTGGAGAGGAGGAAGTCGGCGTTGATAAGAGGAAACATCACTTCCTGTCTTGGTGGAGTTGGAGAAGCGGGTGGCTGAGGTGGAGAGAAGAGGAGAGAGAGAGAGAGAGAGAGAGAGAGAGAGAGAGAGAGAGAGAGAGAGAGTGAGAGAGAGAGAGAGAGAGAGAGGAGAGAGAGAGAGAGAGAGAGAGAGAGAGAGAGAGAGAGAGAGGGAGAGAGAGAGAGACCTGTTGATGCTGTTGGGGCTGTCTCTCCTATGGAGAAACACACACACACACACACATGCAAGCGTACATGCATGCATACACACGCACACATGAACACACTCACATGCACACGCACTTACACACAAATGCATGCACACACAGAAACGCCCAGACAGTTTGTCACTTCTCCTCTCTGCCTGCCTCTGAGGGATGGCGGCAGCAGAGTTAGTTACCAGACCAAGCCACGGTCCCAACCCAACGCCTGTCCCCTGTTCTGTAGCTCCACAGGGCCCAGGTAGACCAGAGCGACAACAATCTTCAGGGGAGGGGGAGAGATACAGGTGGAGACAGGGGATGAGAGAGCAGGTAGAAGAGAGAGAGAGGGTAAAAAGGGGAGAGAGAGGGGGAAGAGAGAGGAAGGAGAGAGGGGAGAGAGAAGGGAGAGAGGGGAAACTGTGTGTGGGGGCAGTCCTTTGTTCTGTCAAGGACTTAACCCAATCAGACCCTACAGTGTGTCAGGAGCACACAGGCATATATCAACTTCAATCTCTTTTTAATGAAAAATCCTGGCCTCTCTAATATGTGCAAATTAACCTCCTCTCCTTCTTTCCAACCCCCATCCCTCCCTCGCTCTACCCTTCCTCCCTCTTAGAGGCCCCCTCATCAGCCCCTCTCCCGCCCCTCTCCCCCCTCTCTAACTCTCTCCGGTCTTTCTCTTTCTTTTCCACCATGTCTTTTTCCCCCCTCACTGTTCTGTCCACTTCATATCAATCTCTCTCTTTATCTCTCTTTATCTCTCTCTCTCTTTCCCCTCTCCAACTCTTTCTTTCCCCTTGTCGTGGAAAATCTTACCATCTCTCTCCCTCCCTCTCTGTATATCTCTCTCTCCCTCTCTTCATCTCTCTGTCTCTCTCTCTCTCCCTCTTCATCTCTCTGTCCCTCTCTCTCTCTCCCTCTCTTCATCTCTCTGTCCCTCTCTCTCTCTTGTTCTCTCTCCAATTATATTTCTCTCAGTGAGCTGTGGAGAGACAGACAGAAGGCTAGATTAGTGATAAGTACTTACAAGAGAGAGAGAGAGAGAGAGAGAGAGAGAGAGAGAGAGAGAGAGAGAGAGAGAGAGAGAGAGAGAGAGAGAGAGAGAGAGATGAGTGCTAATAATGTAAGCTGGTAGTTTGCAGCTAGTTCTGTGTTGTGTACATGGGGCCCAGTCTGGTTCTAGGGAACACATCCCTAACCCTCACCTGTAATAACAACATCAGCCTGCAGTGAAACCACCTGTCATTTCCTTGTGTTCTGAAAGGATTTTTCTTCCCTTCCTCTCTCTCTCTCTCTCTCTCTCTCTCTCTCTCTATCAAACACACACACACAGGCACACACACACTCCCAAACACACACCCTCAAACATCTACACATACAGGTCCTCAACCACACACTCTCAACCACACACACACTCTCAAACACACATACACACTCTCAAACACACACACGCTCTCAGTGCTTTTACTCAGATGATTATCGTCAGGCTGTCTGATACCCTCCTTCTCATTCTAGCCATGCTGATTGTAATTTAGAAATTACAACTAATGAGGAATTTTTAAAAACACGGGCCGCCTGTATTCTGGGCTCTACAGCTCCGAGCTTTAATGGATTTCCTGGTATGGAATCCATCTTTCCCTTATTCTGCCTGGCGGGAGGTCCAGCTAGCACACTCTCTCTTTCTCCTCCTCCCTCTCTCTTTCTCTCTTCATGCTTCTCTCTCTCCCCCTCTCTCTCTTTCTCTCTCTTATTTTATCTCTCTCTCTCCTGTCCCTTTCCCCCCTCTCTCTCCTTTTTTCTCTCTCCCCCCCCCCCTCTCCCCTCTGTCTCTCTCTCTGTGCCCCTAGCACTGCCTCGCTTAACATCCCCCAATACACACACACACACACACACAAACACACGCACACAAACTCACACACACACAAACCTTCCATCAGTCACTAATTGGAACCACTGTTTGTGGTGAAAATGCTTTATAATCATTACGTTTCTTTCCATCTTTACATGTGAAGAGAGTGTGATTTTTACAAAAAACTTACAAGTTATAACATGTAGAAACAATGCTGGAAATGGAAAACCAGTGTTATTATAATTATGAGTGTGAATAAAATTAATTTTATTAACAAGGAAATTTAAACTGAAGAGTGAATCTCCAACAGTGAGATGAGAGTGGAAGTGCAGGTGGGCGTCACCACAACGACCAGGAACACCAGGTGTTTAGAACAGCCTAACCAGTCTGGCCACGGCAATGACACACCTGTGTGTGTGTGTCTATTTTAGAAAGATGCCATAAAAGCTAGATGAAAGCACACACACACACACACAGACACACAGAACCCCCCCCCCCCCCACACACACACACACACAGACATACACATGCAAATCAAAGCCATCAACAGCTTGTGATGAAGTGAGATGTGGCCACAGCCGAGTGTGCCGTTACCATGGAACCCACTCTCACCTCGAGCAGAGACAGAGAGGAACACAAAGGAAAAGACATACCAAGAAGAGAGAGAGAGAGAGAGAGAGAGAGGGGGAGGGAGGGAGGGAGGGAGGGAGGGAGGGAGGGAGGGAGGGAGGGAGGGAGGGAGGGAGGGAGGGAGGGAGGGAGGGAGGGAGGGAGGGAGGGAGGGAGGGAGGGAGGGAGGGAGGGAGGGAGGGAGGGAGGGAGGGAGAGGTAGTGATAGAGGGAGAAATGCATTGAATGAGTTAAGAGAGAGAGAGACAGAGAGACAGAGAGACAGAGAGACAGAGAGAGAGAGAGAGAGAGAGAGAGAGAGAGAGAGAGAGAGAGAGAGAGAGAGAGAGAGAAAGAAAGAAAGAAAGAAAGAAAGAGGGAGTGTCCGCGGGATTTAGAGAGAGAGGAAGGAAGAGACTGAGAAAGAGAGGAGTTATTGAGTGAGAGCACACAGCATGTTTATGAATGAAAAGGTAGTTCCTTTGTTTGATCGCTGCTATGGGAGCTAGCAGGAGCTACTAAGAGCTAACAGAAGCTAGCAGGGGCTAGGAAGAGCTAACAGAAGCTAGCAGGGGCTAGGAAGAGCTAACAGAAGCTAGCAGGGGCTAGGAGGAGCTAACAGAAACTAGCAGAGGCCAGGAGGAGCTAACAGAAACTAGCAGGGGCTAGAAGGGGTTAACAGCAACATGGCTCTCTGTGCTGTCTAAGAAGCATCAGACAGGACTGTTTCTGTAATGAGTGACATGTTGATGTTTTGGTTGAGTAGCCGTTAGTTTCCCTCCTGACTCCAGCTAGCAGCTGAAGGGAGGCACAGCTCAGCGATCACAGGTTTTAATGCAGATTAAAAAAATGGACGTTCTAACCTCCCGAACTGTCCATCTCTTTAGATGAAAGTGTACAAATAAAGGTATTCTTTTAATTGTTGACAACAGAACCCCCCCCCCCTTCCACCCAGGAGACAAACATTGTAGAGCCTTTTCAGCAATGAACAAGTGAAAAGTGTTCTAACATCATTACGAAGCATCTGTGGGCTTGAAAGTTTACTGATGATGTTTTTAATCACTGCATGTGTTTGGGTGGTAGAGAAGATCTGGAATGGTCTACCAAGGCCCAAGATGTTCCTCTCTATTCAACAGAGATGCATCTAATGAAGGAATCACTCACATACCGATAACATTGTTGACCAAAAGGAAAACATTGTTTAAAGATTTATTATATTACAAACAATTTCAAAGTTTTAATCGTTTCCGTTCTAGAATTGTAACAACTAGATTGGACGATCCTATCTATAGAGGTCTGTTATAATAGGCCTGTTATAATGTGCATGACCATTCTAGTAATTCCAGCTCTTGGAGTGGTCCTGGCTGAAGGAACACAGGGTAATCAAAGGAAAAATGTCCCTGTCCTCCCTAACCCTCCATTAGAACAGCCTGCGTCTGTCTGGGGACATTGATTCCCCCCCCCTCTGCTTCTCCACTTTCTTTTCTCTTTCGCTTCTCAGGTTCCATTTGGAGACTGTTCATCTACTCTAGAGGATAGCATAGAGAGAGGGGGAGGAGAGAGAGGGGGGAGAGGCGAGAGAGGGAGGAGGAGAAGAGGGGAGGAGAGGAGAGGAGGGAGGGAGGGAGGGAGGGAGGGAGGGAGGGAGGGAGGAGGGAGGGAGGGAGGGAGGGAGGGAGGGAGGGAGGGAGGGAGGGAGGGAGGGAGGGAGGGAGGGAGGGAGGGAGGGAGGGAGAGAGAGAGAGAGAGAGAGAGAGAGAGAGAGAGAGAGAGAGAGAGAGAGAGAGAGAGAGAGGGGGGGGGGGGCTGTACAGCAGGCCTGGTCATCTGAATCTCTTCTCTTTTTTCTTCTCTGCCTGTTTGCCATCTCCACTTCCTCCATCATCTGCCTAATCTTTCTCTTCCTCTACCACTCCTCTCTTTTGTCGTTTCATTCCTTCCTTCCTCTGTTCATCTCTCCCTTTCAAACCAACCCCCTCTATCATTCAATCTACCTCTATCTCTCTCTGTCTCTCTGTCTCTCTCTCGATCTATCTCTCTCGCTCTTGCTCTCTCACACACTATGAGCCAAGTCTTGGATCAATGCAGCATTGACTTTCCTATCAATGAACATTAGTATGGATCAGACTGCTGCTTGCACTGCCTTGCCCTGCCCCAGAATCACACACACACACACACACATCCACACGGCCTGTTGCCACGGGGACCTCTGATTTCATCACTTCTCAGCCAATGACACAAAAAGGGGATGGGCGGTTGAACGATTCGGACAAAAGAAGAACAGAGCGAGGGAAGGGAGGATGGAGGGAAAGATAAAGAATGGGTGGATTGATGAAGGAGGGGTGGATGCACAAAGACACGAGGGGATCGATCCACCGTTCATGATAGAAACTACAGGAAATAGACACTGACAGAAAAGAGATTCTGTTTTGTCTTGTGAAGAAACAAGATTCTGTGTGTGTGCGCTGCAGCTGATAGAAGGGGGTGGGTAGAGATGGTTTGTGATGGCACTAAAACAACAGGTTTTAATGATCTGTTTTTTTTATCCTTAGACACTGTCCCGCTCTCCTCTCTTTCTCTGTCTCAATCTCTTCTTTCTCACTCCCAATATTTCTCTCTCCTCTTTCTGTCTCTCTTAGTCTCTACCCTCTTTCTCTCTCAATCTTTCTCTCCTCTCTTTTCTCTCTCTCTTTCTCTAGCTTTAATCCCCTCCTCACCCTCTATCTCCCTTTCTTGTCTCTCTCTCCCTCTCTGTCTCTATCTCCCTCTCTTGTCTCTCTCTCCCTCTCCTGTCTCTCTCTCCCTCTCCTGTCTCTCTCTCCCTCTCCTGTCTCTCTGGGGGTGGGGACACCTGAGGCTGTCACAGTCTCCCATGGGGTGGCAGGGGCAGTTCTATAATAGGAGAGGACTGCAGCCAGAACACAAATTAGGGAGTGTGGAGCGTGTGGGTATTGTAGTTCACTCATTTGGGCCTCAAACACAAGCATGCACACGCACAAAAGCACACACACCACACACACACACACACCACACACACACACACACAGACAGGCCCTAGGGAACAAAAGGCATAAACCAACATATAGACCAATTAGATGTATGCACACATACACTCACACACAAGTACGTACAAGTGCACACACACACAAGTACACGCAAACACAAGCCAGAGATGCACATTCAGTACAGGAGCTCAAGCACACACACACCACAGGGCTCAAGCACACACACACACACACACACACCAGCCAGACACAAACACACACATGTGTGTGTACACTCACTCCTCTCTCACCCTTTAATGGGTTCTTGAGTCCGGTTGAGACCACTTGCTGAGGTTCTTTTGTGTTCCCTCCCAATCTGAGTTGAGGTTCTGCAGAGAACACGTCTCTCCAGCTCCAGCACAACTATCCTCCAACAGGGTTATATGCATCTTTAACTGTGACTCTGTTTTTCTCTATTTATATTATAACTTCTAATAAATCGAATTAGCCTATATTGAGATAGGAGGATGAGCCGTCATGCCGTTTGTGTCCTTGGTGTTCCTTCCCCTTTAGGTAAAAAAGTGTGTCAAAGGTCCAGGTTGGCAAGTTAAGTGTTATTCTGACAATTCATAATTTATCTACCCACTGTCTTTGCGTGGAAATTGTACATTTTGAATATTGAACCTTATGAACCTAAATATATTTTTTTTTAATAACAGTATAATACAGCACATGTGTTTTACAGGCATTTTTTTTCTTCCTTTAAGATCATAAATCAAACATGTCAACAAAATCTGATATTACATGTTCGTAGCTGTTGATTGATTATTTTTTGTACAGGCCTAAATAGAAATATTAGCGCTACCGCAACCTCCTCATTTGTTCTTCTGAATTGTTCGTCCCCTCTCTCCCTTCTTTCTCTCTCACACCCTCACTCACTGAGGGACGGTGGAAGGGGGGAGGGAGAGGTAGGGGGTAGGGGGGAGCAAGTAAGCTGCATGGGAGACTTGAAGAAAAATAGAACAAAGAAATAGCCTTCTTTCACAGCACATGCATGCAAGTTGATCCTCCGTTAAGACCCCCTGCACGAGGAACCTGAGAGGCATCGGGGGCGTCCTTCGCCCTGCCTGATTGTAAAAGCGCTTTAATTTGGGCAGGAGTGGACGCCTGCCTGCGAGCGCGAGAGCGCGGGGGAAGGAAGACTCTCCTATTCCCTCTCCTCAACCACAAGCAAGAAAGAACTGATGAGAAGAGAGAAAGAGAGAGAGAGAGAGAGAGAGAGAGAGAGAGAGAGAGAGAGAGAGAGAGAGAGAGAGAGAGAGAGAGAGGGTGGAGGGAGATGCTATTCTGTCATAACTATTATCTTTACATTATTAATACATTGCTTTGATTATTAGTTTAATAAATAAACTGACTAGCCTAATAGACAAACTAATTTTTTCAATTATAAGTAAATTATTTTACAGCGGTGGATATTTTGACTATATACTATAACGCCTGCAAATGTATGTTTTGTAAATAATTTGCTTTGGTGTCGTCAACTATTACTCGAAAACAGGGCAAGTCAGATAGTTATTTTGTAAAATAGGTGTCACCCTAATTAAATGTGTATTTACTTGATGGTGTGCCTCGTGAAGAGTTTGTTAACAAACAACTCTATGAAAAATAATATATAGATATGGCTGTATTTTAATTTCAACAAAGTATTGGAGTAGCCTTTGCCAACGGCGGTAAACCTGGAACACTGAACCAAACAATATGCTGCCTGAAAACCACTCATGAGCAAACAGATCCCCCGCGATTATGAAACACACACACACACACACACACGCGTGCGAGTCAACAAGCATTCCGTAATAATGGTGTGTGTTCAAAGGTGACATCGTTTTATTCAAGCCAAAACGAACAAAGTCAAAACGCTTTGCATATTGAAGATTTTGTTTCAAGTCGACTGTGATACCGTTACAAACGCATGCCGATATAGGCACTAATTTGATTGAAATTGTATTTAATTGAGCGATTATCGAAGACTATGTGTGTAGCACATGGAGATGACAGGCCTGTAAGATCAAGGATCAGAAGAGCATATAGTTATTAACAGCATTTCGGTGTGATGTGCCTATATGACTTGATAACATGGACGAATTTTGTAGCGCATGTGTATTAAGTGTTTGTTAGCTTTGTATCCTACTTTCCAACTGAGGCTGATCAAGGTTATCATAAATAAGGACTGGCCTAATGTAGCCTAATGCAGTCAACAATTGTGATAGGCCTACATATGCCTATTCCATATAAACATCAATAGCCTACAGTCAACAAGTAAAAGACTACACTTTGTGACCGGCAACTTTAAATTACAACCTAGGCCACATGCACTTCCAAATAAACCGGATTCAGCAGCTAATATGGCATTTTCCAAACGTGTCCAAGCCAATTATTGCTAAATATACTTTATATCTATGATTAATTCAACTACAATTTTAGTACTTTTTAGTCCGCACCCAGGCTTCAGGATATTAGCCTAATCAAAAAAATATACAAACATAAAAATATATAAAATCACAGAAGGGTCAAGGTTTAGACCTGTGGTCTGTTTGCTGAATCGCTCGATGTCACCGGCGAGTTAGAAGCACGTGGGAGACAGTCAATGCAACGTGCGCCGCCACGGTGAATCAGGAAAGCATGGCGTTCGATCGAAAGAATAATCGCCTGATTTTGATTAAATGAACAAGAATGTGAATTAATTAAAATACCAAAAAACTAATTTATGTAGGACTATTCCTACACTCTGAAAAACATATTTAAATAAAACATTTGGGTGGCGTCTCACGAGCCAGGGCAGCTTGCTAGATTTCGAGCTGCAGTTTTTCAGAGGGAGCGGTCCGCGCCCGCCGGGGAGCAAGCAGCTGCTTTTCCCCACGCGCTACGCTCTAAAGAGGAATAGCCGCTCGAGAAAAGCAGAAAGAACACTGGAGAGAAAGTCTCCGCCTGCACCTGTATGAAAATCTCCCACATGCTGGCAAAAATTGGGTTAAAATAAATAAATATTGTTATAGCAATTGCCTTAGTCAACATGTTCAAAATAACACAAAATTACAACATTTAGCCTATTATAGGCCATACTAACTGCAGTGATTGTAAATACACTATAGTGCTGTAGCAGGAACATATTTTAAGTCTTATCATTTTACATTTTTATTGTAATATTGTTATATATGATACACATTTTTGCTAAATAAGATATGACTGTGTGACACACCTTTACACAAAGGTCAATGTAGGATTGATATTAATCCATATTGTCATAGCCAGATTTTTACACCGCGTTTTGGTAAAATGGGTTGGTAAAATAAGTGTTTAATTTGGCAAATTATTCTGAGCTCTCCATCCCTGGAGCTTAAACCAGTAACAACGTGAAGCCTGTGGGCTCGGGATTGTTGGTTGTAGACAAACCAGAGCCTCGTTCATGTACTAATAACTCGAAAAGACTCATTTTAGTCCTCACTACACCCATAGACTAAGCCAGATAAGACGTGAAGATCTGTATAAATGCAGCCTCTGCGTACATAAGAATCGCGCTGTTGCTGACATACAACGTAGATGCCTACATTAGATGCCTATGAAGTAAGCCATGTGGCCTAAACGTACGTCTGGAGGGAATAGCAGCAAGAAATGCTAATGTACTCTGTCAGTCTGCGAGGCTGCGCTTTCAACAATAACACTCCATGGCGTGCGCCATAAGTCGTAGACATGAGGGTGCCTCGCGCGGTTATACGCCGGATAGGAGAGAAGGCTGCAGAGGTTTGAGTTGATTTGCGTGAATATTAGACCGTGCACGCCGTCGGTGGGTGGATGGGAATTCTTTGGAGACATTCATTTTCCGTCAGCCCTGTCGCGAGGTAGCGTATCCCCTCCCCCTCTCCCCCTCTTTGTTCCCCTCCATTGATTCTCACTGCGCGAGCTGCGACTGTGGGGGGAGAAGTAGACTCTACACGAACCACACCACTGCCACCCAGCGGCCAGCGGTTTGGGCGCGTGACTGTGCGCGTGTGTGTTCTTTGTTCGCTTGGCCAAATCGCCTCGCGTGCTTCATAGTTTTACAACCCACACCGTTTAACCAAGGGAGTTTTACACATTTATTCATCTACAAGAAAAATAATGGAAGATATGTAGTAATGTGTCCTTCGTCTCACAGCACGCATGCGTATCTCAGACACAACAATTTAGCCGGAAGCACGGTTTCTTACTTAAGGATTCTGAATGTAATTCACATAATTTAATTAGGCGTACATATGTTAATTAGATACTTAAGTGGGAAATTGTGATTACTGTCAGGCTACCCTATAGGTTACAGTCTACAGTGATACTTTAGCTAATATATCGGAGGGCGCCTCTATGCGATATGGTTAGTCAGTCTTTATGAAATTAACATTCTTACCACTTCTGCCAGGAGGGGTTTATCCATAATAATCACTTATATACGTCTAAATAACTGGAGATTCTTGAAATAGTAAAAAGTGATAGATCTTACATTTTAAAACCAATTTTCTTAAAGAGATGTGTGAGTATGTGAATTGGTAGTAATAAAAAATAAAAAATACTAAATCATTTCAGATCAATAACATCTTTATATTTTTTAACTCTGAATTGATTTCATAATATGAAAGTAAGTGTGTGTAGTTGATATTGATATGCATACGAGGGTGTGTGCATTTACGTGTGCATGCACGTTAGGGTGCGTGTATTTGTGTGTGTGTGTGTGTGCTTGACACTGCACAGGTGCAGATTTTCCCTGTTGGATTGAATACAGAAAAGGCGTTATTTCACGTGGATGCGAGGCAGTGTATCTCCGAGTGCGTGTGCAAATCCCGCATACGTTTATTTGCTCGCGAGCTTGCTCTGAAGAAAGTACGAGGCCCATATTGGAGGAGTCAAATGGCTGGCTAGTAATCAGAATGTCGCTGGTTCGATTCCCGGCCGTGCCTGTACTTACTGTAAGTCGCTCTGGATAAGAGCGTCTGGTAAATGTAATGTAAATATTGAAAATAAGTTACAATAAAACACAATTTAAGTTGACATCTTCACTGATTGAAACTAGAGTTGGATTATGGTTTGACATTAGATTGATAAAGGATAAACACACGTTTCTAACTAGTGTCATTTCTTATGTTAGATACAAGTTCCTATCAATGACAATTGTATTACATTACCTTTCACTATATAGGTGCACACACAGGTTCAGAGTGTGAATTTGAACTTCGTGGGGTTGCGCATGCGTCTGGTGCGTATAGTCTCATGCCATAAGAATATGATTAAAAACTGGTAGCTTGCCCAGGGGCAACATTCTCTCTTTCTCCCTCTTGCTCCTTTCTCTTTTATGTTCTCTTCTCTTTCTCACTTTCTCTCTCTTTCTGTCTCATATTTCAAATTGTTAGCAACAAGCATCAATTTAGAGTTGTGCATCCATAGAACAAATAATGTACCCTTACGATGCTCTCTGTCTGTAGATTCACACACGTGCTTAATCTTTCATCAAGTAGAGCTCGCGGCACTGGGACCTTTAAATGAGGAATTACTTGTTGGATCTCCACCAACCGCAACAGTCGTCTTAACTTTAGCCTTCATTTTGAAGTTAACATTTACTTAATTAATTAACAAATTAACCCAGACGAAAGAAAATAAAACGTATTGTCCCTGCTGGAGTTTGTATTTTTATAATTTAATCAATAGATAAGAATCATCATCAGTCATTTAAAAACGGAAGTGTTAGACTAGGCTACAGCAATGAGGATCCTACTAGTCAACTATTTTCAAGACGACTGGCAATGCAGTAGCCTATTTGGCTTCTTACTGTTGAATCTTGCTTCAAGTTGAAATTATAAACGTTATTATAAATCTTCTTAAAGGGGAATGTCATTAGAAATGTAATAGAAGGCCAGGCTATAAGTGAAATCAACGTTAAAGCATGAATCAATTCTCTAACGCCCTTCATTAAAAGATATCGCCAAATTAATAAAGAGTAACATGCTCAGCAGACAGCTTTATCGTATCCAAAGCGACGTAGGCTCAAACTTTATAGGGGCGATTTGAACTTGTGATCTGAACTTAAATACCAAGCTATATACCTGCCCATGTAAACATGCGGTTCATAACTCTTAAGATGAAAGTACACTTTTTTCTTGAAAGTTAAACACAGAAGGCATGTATATTTCTGTATCCGGGGATAGATGTGGAATACATTTCCGAACAGATCAACAAAAAAAAAAAAGTTAATTCTGTGTAAACTGTTTGTGTTTATGCCTAAGTTTAGACCAAGTCACTTCCACGCAACTCTGAATTGAAAGTAAATACCATGTGAAGGTTAGTAGCCTATATTTGGGGCTGAGATGTTGACAGCGTTGCGTCACAGCTTGCTGGAAAAACCGATGATCGACATCCACGTAGTTCAATTAAAGCACGTTAAACGTCTTACATATTATACACTTTTACAGCTTTTTGAGTTTTGTTGCATCCATTATGGGTTGTGTTTTTGTCAGATAACAATCTGGGCAGCTTACTGTTTTAGTAAACACTCTGGACAGGAGACTTTTAACTTCGCAAGCAGAATATGGTCTTGAATTGTGAAATCTATCACCTTTTATAAATCAGGCCTTTCCATTGTGATAATTGAGGGCAAGACCCCTCGACTCGATGAGTTATTGTGACGTAGGCAGTCATGTCGTCATACACATATCTCACCAAATGTTGAAAATATTCGTGATCATTTTTGATTGAAAACTGGCAGCGTCATTTAAATTTACCACAGGGAATCAATCATGTATTTGTTAAGTCAGGACAGTCATTTTAATTGACGTAGGCAAGTCGGCTAACCCTCAGAAGTGCCTTGATTCAAACTTAGCCTTTAGCAATACTCAAATGAAACGTTGTCCACGCTCCAGTTCCAGCAACAATGTCTGAATCAATATTATTCTCTTCAACTGCAAATCGATTTTCGAAGTCATCGCTTAAAATGCAGATTTATGCAGATTAGATAGGCTAAGTGACGGCGCGCTCGGACTCCGGGAAATCTGCAAGCTCCGTTGATTAATGACAAGAGTTTCGAGGACAAAAGTGAGACAGGCAAAACTATAGGGTAGTAGGACAGAAGAGAGCAAGGGAAGCTAAAGGTAGCCACCGAGATTTTGAGAGAGACGCCACCAACATTATTTGGGAAGCACAATGACGAAGCAGGGTTCACTATTTCTCAACAGTTACACTGAACTTTGATCAAGGAGTCGAGGTCATCTTGATAGCCCCTGCGTGTGTCAGAGTTGGACAAAATGGGCAAAAAAGCTCAGATTCTTATAACCCAGTAGCCCAGTCTTACAACCCATAGTAGCCTATATCCTAGTTTTATGGCCAAGTCTTTTCTTAAATACAGTACAAAATAAAACGCTGACGTGTCCTAATGCTACACTGGCTTTTGTCATTTCGTAGACTAATATTATTAGCTGTCAAATTATGTTTTAGGTGTTGCATGTTTTAGGTGTTTTAGGTGTTGCACAACCTGAATGAATGACCCTTCCTGAAACTCTTATCAACAGCAGTCCAGGTGCGAGGTCATGACCTCTGACCTTCATAAGCTCCAGATCCGTGACGCAGTTGTTGTTTAACAGTCGTTTAACACATTCACGTCGCTTGAGGAAAACATATATTCACTCAAAACGTTTTATTTTTAAATTTGTTTTATTTTGGCACGTGATTAGCCCATCTACAGCGTTAATTTCAATAGGTTAGATGATAAGATCTTTTGGAGGTGGATGTGACAGTCAGCATGAAGCGAATGGTTTCCTCTCGCCTGCTGCGACGCTGCAATGTCCCCTTGGGGATCAATTAACCACCTACAACGAGACTACTACATCTAAACCATAGTTTATGAGTAAGTCGTGTCTGTGTACTATTAATTATAGGCTTCAATCAAATCAATAGCCCTACATAATTGAAGAAGGACGATTCTATCTAATACAATGTTTCTTATTTGTTATGCAGTTACAGTCAGACATATGATTGAGCAAATTATCAGTACCCAGACAGCTCTTGAACGACTTCCTAGAAACCCAGTCTCTATACGCCATCGTAACCCAAACTTGTAGAGTAGGCTATTGAATTTCAGTGGTGCCATTAGCCTACGTTCCCTATGACACGTCTTTATTGTGGCACGGTGGAAAATATAGCCGTCCATGAAAATCTTAGCCAGGAGTTGGAATCGCCATACATCACGAACATATTTTAATACTATTGATGACCCAGCAATAATAGCCTTAGTCGTTTACTCTGTAATTTTCATTGGTAAACCTTATAGGACCAAAGCTCTCGCGCCCAGTCTGTTCCGCTCGTGTTGCGCGCTGCATGCGTCATCTGATCACATCACGTGATTTAGTGTGGTGGGTCATTCTTCGCGCAAGATGGAGTTGTCGGAGTCTGTGCAGAGAGGGCTGCAGACGCTGGCAGATCCGACGGTTTTCGACTTGAAAACCTTCACCGTGTTAATAGAGGTTGCTTTTCGAAGTTTACTCTCTGCCCATTCTGATCACAGTATTCTAGGTAAGATCGTCGCCTCTGCAAATCGTCTTTGTTTGCCTCAACTTCTTCCGGTTTTCTTTGAATTGACAGACCCTCGGTGTGATGGTTTTGCAGCACTTGAAAAACAAAAATAATGTGACATCGTCGCCGTCTACGAGTGTGTTTTGCATGTTTACGGTTGTCGGGAGTCACAAGACGACGTTCACCCTATTGTGGGAGTGCTTGTATTCACTAGGATACACGGATATGAGCTGGGTGGATATTGTGTGAACCACAGCCTAATCAGATCCAGGCTGTAGACGTTAGCAACGCTAATAGACTGGGATTGACTGAAGAGACTCTTGAGTCTGATTATAAAGCTGAACTGAACTTGAATATTCACAAACACAAGGGTCACATCGACATAAGCTCTCTCAATTCAATTCAAATGTCCTTTACTGGCACGAATGTCACGATAACAATGTTGCCAAAGCATCAAATATCAATTAAATACATAGATATAGATGAAAGCATTGATTCAATGTATTTGTTGTGATGAATTATGTGGTGTGTGTGGGGGTCCTTCACTGTCCTTCCTGGTGTGCCATGTTGATACATATTGAGCAGCAAGATATACCCTTCTCCAAGGACCATGATTCTTTTGAGAGGCTATTAAGATCTTTTACATCTGAGATTACAGAGTGGAATTTGCTAAAGTTAATATTCCTTATTTTTTATTAGAATGGTTTACAGTGTAGGAGGAAGTTTGTTTGTCTGTCTGCCAGTCTCACACTGTTTCTCACTGTCTCTTTCCTTCTTTCTCTATGTCTATATCTATTTCTCTGTCTCTGCCCTGTGTCTCTCTTTCAGCCTCTGTGTCTGTATGTCTCTTCCTTTGTAAGTCTCTCTCCCTGTCAGCCATAACATTATGACCACTGACAGTGTTATTCACTTCAACTATCTCGTTGTCATGGCATCTGCCAGTGGGTGGGATATATTAGGCAGGAAAGTGAACATTTTGTCCTCAAAGTTTATGTGTTATAGAAGCATCAACATCACATGGATGGCTGGGTGCGTGTGCATTGCTTACCTGGGGAACACATGGCACCAGGGTGCACTATGGGAAGAAGGCAAACCTGCAGAGGCAGTGTGATGCTTGGGACACCTTGGGTCCTGACATTTATGTGGATGTTACTTTGACACGTACCACCAGCTTAAACATTGCTGCAGACCACGTACACCCTTTCCATGATGGCAGTCGCATCTTTCAGCAGGATAATGTGTCCTGCCAAAAAGCAAAAATTGTTCAGGAATGGTTTGAGGAACACCAGTTCAAGGTGTTGACTTCCCCAGATCTACATCCCACTGAGCATCTGTGGGATGTGCTGGACAAACAAGTGTGATCCCTGGAGGCTCAACCTCACAACATGACTTACAGGATCTGCTGCTACCGTCAAAGGGCGCTACTGCAGCAAAGGGGTTAGGGCTGTTTTTGCGGCAAAACGGGGCCTAGACAATTTTTGGCAGGTGGTCATAATGTTATAGTGGGTGAGTGTATATATTTATATAGTGTGAAACCCAAACGTAAAGCAAACTTACCGTAACAGGGCTGTACATGGGTAGACCCAGAGAGACCAACGCCAGGGTTTATATCTGGGGGTGAGGAAAATACGTTTTTTTGGGACTAACTACACAGTTTTGTTTTTGAATCTAGATCAGCCTGAGTTTAAACTAATCGAGCAGGTGTGTCTGAAACAGTGTCACGTGGCAGTGACCTCCTGCATACTGGAGGGAGTCAAACTAAACGCAGACAAGTCCACCATAAGGTACATGTTCAGATTTGACACAGGCTGCTGTTTTTACACGTGTTGAAAGTATCAAGCACCTCCCATTGTCAGAGATGTGTTAATTTGTGGGTGATGTGGTATTATATATAAGGTCAATACTGAAACTATTCAAACTTATTTACAGATGCCAACAATAGCGAAAAAGTGTAAATATTGGTTACTGTGTCATTCAGCTCCTGCCTCGAGGACAACCGGTTTGAGTCTGAAAGAGCGGAAGTGTTCTACAGTTTATTCCAGGTAAGTGTTTCATATTTGTCCATTTCTTATTGCTGAGGGATCATTGCTCATAACTTTTTCTCTCCACAGAAACATAAAGGTGACCTAGAAACCCTATTGTCAAGGTAAGTTATAGCTTAGCACACAGCGTTTTAAATACATTATGTTATTCATTGATGATGATTACAGTGTTCACTGGGCAGCGTTTTTAATGACACAAGTAATTTTATTGCATGTTTCATAAAATCCTTCATATAGAAATAATGTGCATTTTGTAGGTTCACTGATTGATCCATCATACAGCAGTTTTTACACTGTAAAACTTTAACCTTAATCTACAACCTTGCTCAGTTTCACACCATGAGTTGATAAATAAATTAAATAAAAACGGTTGTCTGAGAGTATTCAATACAGTTTCATTAAACTGTTGAATTGTTAAACTATTGTCAAGTGGAAGGAGAAGATGGATGAGTCATCCTTAAACTGCCTTTCTTTGATCAATGAATACCTTAACTTTTACAACGTTTAGTCTTACCGTATTCTTAGTCATTTTAATACATGTTTAAGTGTGTTCTAATTATATTTATTCACTAAAGGTAGACAATTATAACATTCGAGAATGTTGTCCTCGGTCTGTCATCGTTTACGTCTTTCTGAGCCAGTGCACGTGTGTGATTTTACAATTTGGCTCAATCAAGCTATTTAAATTGTTTTATTTTTTTCTATGGTGTTTTAGTGTTCTATGGCTTTTACGAGTAGCATTTGTTTGTATTGCATTGATAAAAGAGACATTTACATTGTAATTAATCACGCTGATTGTGGTCTTTGTTGTTGTGTTGACAACCAAACGTTAGAACAAGAATCTGTCCTTTCGTTCCCTGTTTCGTGCAATTTGTTAAACGGAGTATTTCCAATATCGTTAACGATAGTGAGTTATAAAAGAGACGTAGCTTATTCCGAAAATATTTGTGGTTTTGATTAGCTTTACATGTATATTAGACTACATTTCATTTATTTATTGGTGCTTAACACATTTTAAGCTGTCATCATTGAATCTTCTGAATTGTTCTTTCCTTTTGCAGTATAGGAAGTGGTCCACCCCATGTCAATGACGTATCGTGGCGTCTAGAGTATCGCATTAAGGTAGGGATAGAGTTGTAATATCAATATTACTAAGCGACTAAAGGTAATAGTTGGTTAAAACTGGGTTATGGCAATGTAGGACTATAGCACGTTTGTCTTTTTTTTGCAGAACGGGCACGTGCACAAGGTCAACGAGCCTTCCTACCTTATTTCCCTAAACGTCGAGGTGTGTATTTTTATTTGTATTTATTTACAGAAATTAAAAATGTAGCTCATTGGCCTCCTTGTCTCTTACGGGTTTCCTTCTTTACAGAATGGCGACATGGGAAGGTCTTTAGACGACGTTCAATTTAATTGTACAATGGAGCAACTGCAGGTAAAGTATTTAGTTAGAAACTTGCACTTTTTCGTGCAAAAGTTGGGTAGAAATTAGGTTTACAATATTCACATTAACATATCAGAGTTGTATATGGTCCTTAGTTTTGACACATTTATAATGCTGAATAAATGCTGGTGATACCGGTGTCATCTACTGGTTTGTCTGTACTATTTTAAAGATATATTTGAGTTCATTTAACAAATGCAAATCACACAAGTTATCACGTTATATAGAAACTGTAACTTTATCAATGCAAATCAGTACCATTAGCTTAGCTGTTGTAGAAACATGGCAGAGCACATTTAAAAAACGATGCAATCATCAATAATGTGAAATAAAGCTTTCATCATAAAATCATGTTGTACACATTTGAATGACTTGACCATTGTTATTCCTCCTCGAATACGGCCTCTCTATAAGGTGTCATGGCACATGCATCAAGAAACGAATACAACCTTATTTTGTTTTAACACACCGCACACATCAAATAACGTTGACTGTGCAGCATTTGGTCCTTTACTAAACTTGTGTGAATTGTACGTCAGGGAAATGCGCTCTTTGCCTTGGGTGTTTATAGTTTACATCGTGTCTAATTGCGTTAACACTGCGTTTGTCACATAACATTGTCCATAACGGCTTCTTCATAAGGTGCCCCTATGAATTTGACTAAATGTATCTGCAGTGGTTTTCTAAGACGGTACAGTAGCCTATACTATGTTGTACTACAGTACTATAGGCTACTGTAGATAGACTACAGTATTTATGTTGCATATAGGCTCTTATGTGTGAAGAACTCCTAGTCTTTTTTGGGATGTCATAGAAAGTTAACTGTTGCGCTTAATTTTTAGTAGCCTACGTTATTCTCGTGAAATCTATCGTCTTAACAAGTCTCCTACTTCTCCACAAACGGATCGCAATTTAAGTTAATCTATATGTTTCCTCTGTGTAAATTATCTGACATAAATATTTAGATGACCTCTGTAAATGCTTTCTTTTCTACCTAGTTCTGGTTGAAGAATGCCGACGCGTATTAAGTCAGAATAAAAATGTTAGAGCGTCTCCACGATGTTGAAATGAACCGATGTTGCCTTGTGTTTAGGATCTGATGGGGAAGATGAAAGATGCGGCCAAGAGTCTGGAGAAAGCTACGCAGTTCTGAACTCCTAGCGGAGACGCCCTGCGAGAACAGTGGAGTCCGGTTTCCGAATGGATCCTTATACTCTTCCCTGCTCACTCACCTTAAATATAGCCTGCCGCTGACACCGGAATTTTCACCGAGCGTTCATACTTTTCCTGTTTTATTCTTTGACATTAAATTCATAGATAATGGCCTATAACTAACTTGGCTTGAGTCGTAGGCTCTGTCTATACCGATTTGCAATAAAGTTTATGAAATGACTGTTCTCTTATTTGACTGCTTGTGTAGGCTATTTTATAAATCTTTAATGTAATTAATCCTCAGTCGCGGTATAATGGAATCTGCTTATTTAGATGTAGACCATCATGCTGCGGGTTGTAATGCCATCACGTTCAAGTCAAGGAGCCCTGTCCAGAGATGAAGTCTTTATTAGGCTGTATGTCGCTAAATTGGAATAGCCTCCGTGAAGAAAGATATTCTATCGGAATATAGCCTCCAGTGCTCCTGTTTGACCCGTGTTTTCTGGGGTGTGGGGGGCGGGGGGTAGCTATACCCCGAGGAGGAGAGAGCGTGAACCTAATGGCAATTATGTGAGAGTATAGTCTTGGTTTATCCATCACCTCAACATGGCTCGAATAAAGGCTACTATTTAGATATTCAAGACGTAGGCTATTTTTCTTTCACTCACGTTAGTGGAATTATCGACGTGGCTCACGTGTATAATTGGACCTTTCGTTATTGGTTACCTACGCAAGGCTATCCACTTGCTCTACGTAGCCTATTTATTAAATAAGCAAGGCAGAGGGCTGGCTCTCAGGAAGATGAACTGTCGATGAAAAGCAACGACTCTGTTTCTGGTAGAATCGTATTGTTCACCAAGCAGCGATGCTACAACTTACTGTTGTCGTGACAGCACGTAACGTGCTGTGTTATCAAAAGCTTAGAGTAATATGCTTAGTAGCATTTAAACTGTGGACGCGAAATGAAATTCTTTGTGTTGAAGTACAATACATTGTGAACGTAAACTAGCGAGGTTCGCATACACCGACACTAATTTCCAGGCCACCCTTAAGGAATGAGACCACGTGATCAGAGCGGGGCGGTCGAACCACAAGCCATTTTGGGGACGGTGTCAGTTTCCACAGAGCACACTCTGCTGCATTTTTCAAGGGGCCGATTTTGGAGGCAAAGTTATCGTTAACGATATCTGACTGTTTGGGACGCACAGTCGAAAGTCTGGAATCTACGGCAAGAATAGATATTACACGCACTCCAAGTCAAAAACGGGAGAAAAATACGAGTTTTGCGCATCTGAAATGAGCTCCGCTTTGCCTTGCGCTCTGAGCAATTGACAGCGTCTGCAGCTAGTTTCAAGATGGCGCCTCGGCTCATATTCATTTTCTGCTGATCGCCTCCTAACTTTCATTGTCTATTCGTCTCCAGTCTCACAGTTCACCGGCCGAGCCATTGGGTATGTAAAATTCGATATCTGTTCTTACCAAAGGATAATTTACAAATTGGTCCCGTGCACTTAATTGTGATTTTCGTGCGTACGAATGTGGACCGATCCATGGTGGATGCAGGGCTTTGACAGTGGCTCGCGCTTACCGACGTGGAGCACTGACTGTCCTCGCTGCTTTCTAAATTATGACCCCTTCTCCTACACACATTGTCAATGCATGTCATAGAAAAACGAATTGCGTTCTACACTGTTTAATGTAAGCAACTGGTTAGTATTGTTTTTTGAAACCTACGTTAACGCCGTTTATATTTCTTCAAAGTCTGTGATCTCGATCGAACAAGACCGAGATTATGGAGATGTTCACCGTGGCCAAAACTCAAACGGCCCCCCTTATTGATATATTTACTCACAATGTCTTCATTTTATAGAAATATGATCTTCTAGATGTTGGTAACTGGTCACTGTTTTTGCTTTACGCATAGGTTGCCGGGTTATGGATTTATTAACTTAAGTTCTTCATTTGGTGGACTGTCCTATCTGCAGGACGACTGGTGAACCATCACGTCGCCAATATTTAAAATCTATCAGTTTGTTAAAACAAAATTTCACGTAAAAAGAGTGAACAATCCCTGTCAAGGTTGTCACCGAGTCTGCACAGTTTTATCGTTTTTGTCAACATTGTGCGCTGGTGGTGAGTACTTTGATTGGGCGTTATCTCAGTAGTCCCAAACATAGCCTATTTGAATTAGGCTGTGTCTAAATGCAATATTCAGTGGTGTCTTCATAGCTTTATAAACGCCCCAATGACATGTTAAGGGAGATGATATGTCCACACCAGTTTAAAACACTGATGTTTGTTAATATTTGCAATTGGAAACTGTTCTATAGCGGCTCTGCATTGCGTGGTCAGATAACACTGTTTGTACGTGTGAATTAAGCAACCCAAGTTTTGAACAGGGCCCAAATATTAGGGTTAAGAATGTGTACATCCAGGGTCTGTGTTGAATCGTTTTAGTTGTTTGTGCCTTTATGTTGCCGCGTCATGAACGCCTATTGAGTGTCCCTCTTACAGAGCCTTTAACAGAAGTCTTGCGCTGGCAGCGACTTTGTAACGTCGTTACGTCAATGCCATCTTTGGAGGATATAATAATGTCCAGCGTTATTATTCCGAGTTGCTTTTCGATCATGATTGACTACAGAGTATCAAAGCGAAGCCCAACTCTGAACATTTGCCCGTGTTAATTTAGCTGTCTTCAAGCTCGAGACCGTGGTTGATTCAAAGCTGTGCTTTGTTGCAGTATAAGTGGAATTCAAACAAGGTCCCACCACAAAGATAACAGGGTTTAGACCTATACATTTTATTTAAAATAAATTGAGCATGGTGGAGGGGGGTCCATTATATAGCGTGCTAGACTGAATAACCTCGAGGTCTCGAGCCTTTTGGGTTAATTTTGTACTGTGACATCGTATCTCGCACGTGACGCATTCCCATTAATAGGTCGGTATGTAACGTATGCCGTCACCAGGGTCGCTTTTCTAATGTGGACTAATTTGAGTCAAGAATGAAAGCAATTCCAATTTAAACCATGCACGGGCTTTTATGGATTTGATCTGGTATGAGTCTGTGCCCCCTTGTAGATTCACTGGAAGCAAACACAATGAGATTTGTTATGGGCAGTCTTATGGTAGGCTATAGCGATAACAGTTGTGCAAACATGTAGTCGATCGATTGATGGGGTAACAGTGTTTACGTTAGGCTACTCAGGATGCGTCACTGAAGTCGGCAATCTCAAAATCCGCCTTTTATCATCCTTCTCCAGGTGGCAGCGAGGACCCTGTGTCATAACGGCGGCTGCGACCTTTCTCAGGAGTCAGAATTATGTATTTCTTAAAAACAATTTGACTCTAAGTTTATTATGTAATGTGCTGTTGCATGTCCTTTCTCCTCATTACCGTGAATGATATTCCGTTTGGAATGCATGTCAGGCGTGAAGGCTGTAGCTACATGGATGATGTGCGCATGAACGTGTTTTTGTAGTTTCAACATATTTATATGGTGGTCGTATTAGCAGCTTCATGACCCATCTTGTGATTTATAGAACGCGTTATAGTCAAATGAAGACGCTCACTATTCATTTGTGTTGACGTTAGACTATATTATTTTGTGTAGGTTGTGCGGACTTACTGGCTGTGTCGACTTACTGGAAGAACAAAAAACTAATTTGCAATTATTTGTTCCGTAGACAAAGTTTTGATCAAAGTCTCGTTTAGGCATAAACAGGCATCGGTCTTCAGCGTTAAATGCTGGATATGTTGCCTGTATAGTCTGGGTTTCAGTCGTCATGCACGACTGCTGAATATACCCATGCAGTGTATAGATTTAGTTGTGCATAAACTTGGATAAGAGACGTTCAGACGGTGTGTGGAGGTCGAGCTGTGGTGTTGTTCCACTGACTGCCAATAACTTATGCTTGGTATTGCAGCACGCATACGGAAACGGCACAATCAACAGAAAACGTTGTCAAAACTAGCCTACGTTTTGTTTAATTACACCTGTGCGCACAAGAATAAGGCAAGGCACATCAACGAAGAGTAAGACAATGCAAATACGGTTGTGGAAAAATTTTGCTCCATATAAATAAAATCGCATCATTATTTTTTCGAGTTTTTTTTTTTTTTTTTCAAAATGGCAGCCATGATGTCGGGACCAGCGGTACCCACTTTGCAATGCAAGGGACGGACAGACATGTAGCCTATTATTCGTCCATGTATCATAAGCGGAATTAGTGATTACATTTGTCATAAACCGAGTCTTCTCTGATTGGTCACGGGCAAGATGCCAAGTAGTGCAACCGAAGTTGCCATAGAAACGGACAGATTCTTCGTGTGTGTTACACCTGAGACGGTGTGATTCAGTGTTTTTCTCTGCACCCGCGAGTTTGACGGATAATAAATTACTAGAATGGCCAGAAATATAACTTAAATCCATCCAAATCAACGCTTGTTCTCTCCACTGGTGAACTCTCTGATTTGCGCGTCCTTAAACACTTGTTTTATTTCTCTAACACGCATTATAACGTCTAACTGGTACGACGTTGAGTGAAGCCTTAGTCCTTGTCAGTGTGCCACCAAATTCTTTGGACGATTCAGGGGCACTGTTGTGTCATGGTGATAGGGTGGGAGGCTCGAGATTGGTCTCCAATCTGTAACACGTGGTTTTGAATGCTCTCCTTTCAACGTTGAATAATATCTCCACCCCCCAGTTGTCGTACTCTGAGAACGACCAAGCCGTTCATTTGGTTGTTATAGTATTAGCATAAAGTATGATGTTTCTTTAACACCGACAAAACAACCCCCCTCCAAATGGTTTAAATTATTCAGCATGTGATGATTGACCAGAGCAAACTGGGTAAAGTCAGTTCTCTCGGTGTGCCAATATTATTAACGTATAAAAACGTATTGTCTAACGTGTATTTTTCTCCCCCCGTGCTGGTTGTCGCTGTTAGGACTGTCCATCCCATGACGATGCATCGAACAACTAGAATCAAGATAACCGAGCTTAACCCGCATCTCATGTGTGTTCTGTGTGGCGGATACTTCATCGACGCGACGACAATAATAGAATGTTTGCATTCATGTAAGTTCTGGAACACTTTGTAACGTTCAAGAGAGTTGCCTTTCATACAAAATAAAAAGCTTTGGCAATGGGCAACGAAACATTTACATGAAGGCAATCCAATACAGTTTATTTTTAATTGGTTAGTAAGCATTAGAGTATAAGGATGCAGTGTGTAGGACAAACCAATAAAAGAATAAACAGGATTCGCTATCACAGTAACCGTTAATAATATAAATATTTTACATGTTGACTTGAAACCCCTCTTTAGTAACAGTTGATCCATTGTGGTAGACATACTTAGCTGAAATGAGCTGTGCATACACATGTTGAATAACTTAACGCTTGGTTTCTCAACGGGTTACAGTTTGCAAGATGTGCATAGTCCGTTACCTGGAGACCAGCAAGTACTGCCCTATCTGTGACGTGCAGGTGCACAAAACCAAACCTCTCCTCCACATCAGGTGAGGATGCCAGGCAGTGTCCCTCATAGCTTCAGTCAGGCCCAACCTCAGACCCAAGTCAGAGCTCTGCCACATGTCAATATTGGCAGCAGGGCCAGTATAAAAATGAATAATGGTGTGTTTTTTCTTTAGCGAAGTCAGAACCTTGAGTACCTGATAGTTACCACCCCAGAGGAAATCCCTTAGAAGTTTTTCAGTTGATAAGTGTCCACCAGCTTCCTATTTGGATGAAGTTTAAAAAATATATTGTTCTTGGCTAGGAGATTATTACTCGTTAAAATAGTTTTTATTTGAAACACCGACTAAAGACGGTGATATGGTAGGATTGTCTGATAATCCACACTATTCATGAAACTGTTCCTATCTTTTAAGGTCTGACAAAACTCTTCAAGACATAGTTTACAAGCTGGTTCCTGGTCTCTTCAAAAGTAAGATCAGTTTACCGTTGGTCTCACTTTCTGTGTTCTAAATGGAAGTTGTTCTGGTTGTTTGTTTTTGTGGTTTTTAGTTAACAAAAAGGAGAAATGTCTTTACCTCCTTTAAGTACTATCCCATGGATTCAGAAACCAAATTATTTAGATTGAAAATCACACTTATATATGAATTATTTTTTTATAAACAAATAGCTATATGAATATGATGTAATTTAACAAATATATGATATAAATAGGTTATTTGCATGGAATCAAGTGAAATTCTTTCGGTAATCAGCAATTTGTATTATTAATGCAACAATATCTGAGTTGTGATGGACAGTGAGAATATTTTTTTTTAAATTGACTTGGGACCTAATATTTTTCTCCCCAGATGAGATGAAGAGGAGGAGAGATTTCTATGCAGAGCATCCAGCTGTAGATGGTTCGTTTTACAACAGCTTTTTTTTTCATGCTGAAAAGTTTCTGTTCATGTTATTATCAAATAAATTAATAATGATCTTTACACTTACTCTGTGGATGACAAATAATGTTCAGATTAGACATTTACCCTCTAGCGTACCTTTTATTAGATTTCACATTTCACTCATTCCACAGGCACTTTTATCCAGAGCGACACACAAAAATGGTTCATTAAAGGACAGCAGATATCAAGGCTCAGAAGTGTAATAGCACTTAGGTGGTTAGAGTCAAGGACATGTCTTTATTCACCAGCACAATGCAACGATAAACAGCCTCATGTTTTCACTGCATACATTTTGTGGGTGTAGTCTGTCATAAGACAGAGTGCTGTTTTTGGAAAATTGCATGTTCATACCGGTCTCTCTTCCCTTTTTCTCTCTGTCTTTTTGCTCATTCTCTCTTTCTCCTCTTTCTAATGCTGTCTTCATCCCTCTTTCTCTTTCGTTCGTTCGTTCTCTCTCTCTCAGCTACAAACGGGTCGAACGAGGATCGGGGCGAGGTGGCTGATGAGGATAAGAGAATCATCACAGACGATGAGATCATCAGCCTCTCCATCGAGTTCTATGACCAGAACAAGTAAAACATGCTCATCTCCATTTGTTCTTCTCAGTGACAATTATTTTATTTTCTTTCTCTTTTTTTTTTGTAGTGCTTTCTATGTGTAACGCTTGAATAACTAAGTTATTAGGTATATGTACTCAGAGACAATAAAGTTTGTAATCATATCGTAGGCTGATTATGAAAAATACATCTGAATTATTTAATTTATTACTATTTAACTGTATAATTTATAAGCTTAACATCAGTAAAAAATAAATCAGTTAGGACATATTTAAAAAATGTTGTTCCTAGTGCTTACATTTAGTAGAAGGCACATAGTTATTTAACACTATCCAGTATTGTAACTATATATTTTCTGTATATTATTGAATAATATGAACACACTCTGATTTCCCTGGTGTGTGTCTGTGAAGGGTTAAGCACGCTCTGTTGACGGAGGACAAGCATCCTAAAGAACAGGTATGTCTGGTCTGGTCATGTGGAAACCATGGCAACTCACTGCATGCTCCTCTCCTCTGATAAAAAATATGAATTTACACAGTTAAAGCACATGTATGTTCCTAGCATGATCGCAGTGTGGGCCAACAACCTCAATATTTTTTCTTCTGCCTTGCAATTTATCTACTTATTTATATATAAACACTGAAGAGAAGCGTTGTTTAGTTTTTTCTCTCCATATGGGTGATGATGATGATGCTTTGTTTAGGCCAATCACAAGCGGTACCTGCAGTGTCCGGCAGCCATGACGGTGATGCACCTGAGGAAGTTCCTGCGCAGTAAGATGGACATTCCCAGCAACTACCAGGTAGGAGACACCGTGTGTGTGCGTGTGTGTGGGGCTCAATACTCTTCACTTCACCTCCTTTTGGAATCAGAATCCTTGTTGTTGTGCTTTTTGTCCTCAACATCATGTCTTGTTTTGCTTCTGAAGGTTGAAGTGATGTACGAAGATGAACCTCTGAAAGATTACTACACATTAATGGACATAGCTTACATATACACATGGAGACGGGTAAGATAATCCTTTATAAAATAAATTGAGATTTTAAATAGATATTTGCTTTCTTTCAGGAAAAGGTTATTCTCCAGTCTAAACGTTTGGTTTCATTTGTAAATATATAGCTACTGTTGTTTCTGCAAAAATCATTGTCTTATGCGGCATGTGATTAAAGTACAATACATTTTTAAACATGATTTCCATCAACCGGAACACAATGCCAGTGTAGTGGGGATGGGTAAAGGTTAGTGGTTAGAGCACAGGCATGGGTATAGCTCAGTGGTAGAGCATGGGGATGGGTAAAGCTTAGTGGTTAGAGCACAGGCATGGGTATAGCTCAGTGGTAGAGCGTCTGACTGCTGATCAAGAGGTTGCAGGTTCAGATCCACCCTAGGAGCTCATTCTAAATAAAATGCATGATAAAACATGACATGATTACAGGGGCGTGTGTTTCATTATACATGGCTGAGGAATGTCTTTCTGAAAACGGCAAACACACACACATCCTCAGTATACATCTAAAAAACTGTCCCACCCACATATGAAACCAAACCTATGCCCCTGCATGATCATCCAGCCCTCTGCGTTCCAGAACGGTCCGTTGCCTCTCCAGTACCGCGTGCGACCCAGCTGTAAGAAGATGAAGCTGAGTCAGCAGGCAGGGGCCGGCCGCTCAGGGCCCGAGAGTGACTCGGCCAGCGACAAGGCCAGCAGCCCTGCCGACGTCCCCTCCACCTCCTCCTCCCTCCCCAGCCCCAGCACCCACCTACAGTCCCCTCACACAGCCTTCCCCCTCGGCCCTGGAGCCCTCAACGGGGCCTCCACCTCGGCCCAGGGCCGGCCGCACGCCTTCAGCAGCAAACCTCGCAAGGCCTCCATCAACGGATCATCTACCTCCTCTGGATGACCCTCTCTCGGAACCCGGCCCCTGACCTATGACCCCCCCCCCCCTCCAGCCAACGCCAGAACGTTCAGCTACCGTTTCCATGCCAACGTAGTTCCATTGTCGTAGACGCTCTCTTTTTTATTACTGTTGTTGTTTATGAATATAATGAAACGTGTAAGTTTAACTTAGTGGAAGTGAATCATTTCAATAGGAACAGGTTAAGGTTTTGTGATGAAGACGAAGCTGGCAGTGGAACAGCGTTGGGAGACTGTTGGATATAATGGCCAGCTTTTAGTATCCTGAAAGCTGCATTTTTATTTTACAGATATGACTGAAGATAGCCTTTATATATTTTTTTTCTCTCCTTTTAATGATTTATCCAAACAAATGTGTTCACTATTTTAAGTGTGTTTTCCAACCTATTGTCAATCAGTTTAAGCATGGTCATGAACTTTTTATTCCTAGAGATGTCTGAAACGGTTGGTTTCCTCTCCAGTTCAGTTCTGTCACTTGGCAACGCAATGCGGTCTTGAAGAAAAATAAGAGTGGCCATAATGGGATTCATACAGAACAAGAATCGTACATTTTGGGACAGTGTTTGGGATTGGGAGAGATAAGGAGCTGCTTGGTTTATTTATGTACAGCGCTTTAATTAGCCTAGGGTACTTGAAACGTGTTTTCTTTTTCTTTTTTTGTAGCTGCCGTGGAAACAAATTGAGTAGGCTATCATTGACTCATAGGCCTATATCTTTGATACTGATCACCAAGCAAACTGGCAGGTGTAAACGCTCATAATGTACATAACGATGCAAATTAAATCAGTGATTGCATCATGTGTTCTCTCGCTCCAGAGAATGATTTGCTATTCTAAATCCACCAACCTCACCCCCCATTTCACGCTCTATGACAAATGTTTTGATGTCTCCCGTGTCCTTCGTATTTGTATCGCTCGATTGTATGGACAACTATTGTATTGTTACTGTTGCACAGTATAAAAACATCTAAATAAAAACATTTTACACTTTAAGTTATTTTTTATTTTTTTGTGAAATGCAGCTCAGATTAGGCTAGGTTTCTGGGGGGTTTGCGTCCGCCGTGAAGTTCATTTGGTATTTTTGAACGTTCACATATATATGTATATATTTTTGGGTGGTTGAATAGCCGAATACTAACCCGAAGACAAAGGGGAACTTGGAAAATGCACAGATGTCTCGTGCATGCGCACCATGGATTTTAACCCAATGAAAAAATGACATGCCATAGAGTTATGCTAAATTAACGACATTAAATTAAATGCCGTGGCTTTGTGGTTTAGGTAGACCTAAAATATCTGATTTGATTCTAAACTGTTAATCGATAAAACAAAAATTACTAAAATAATCTTCATACAAATAGGCCTATTGGAAGCCCATTTCCGTAAGAGGCATTCTCAATTTTGTATCTACACTTGTCTTCCACTCGTACCATTTTAACGTGATCAATGTCATTTTATAAACGTATCATTGGTAAACTGTCGAGTATGCCTAGCATTTCGATAGCCTGTTTCAGTTCAAGTCCCATTGTTTCAATGCAACGTTAATATCCTACATCCGCCTATTTTATTTCATACTTGAGTCGCGTGACCCATTGTCAGTCACCTACCTAAGAGACAAATGTGATTTATTTCCCGTCTCACATTTAAGTGTTAATTCAAAATAATTAAATGTTATTGGAAGTCATCCTTATAATATTTAATTAATTTAGTTAGCCTATAACTACGCAAGATTCATCTTAAGTAGGCACGCTCATGCCTCAAGATTGTGAATGATTTGTTCTGAAATAGTTGTTTTATAATTAGCCACTGAACACATCAACAAAAGTTGTATTTTCAGCAGTAAGTAGACCTGCAAAGAGAAGTAGACTATCGGTGACATATGAGTAGTAGTCTAATCTAAATGAGATAACCTGACATTTCCATAATTGCCGTAATTTCTAACAATATGCATATCTGGATTATGTCAAATGGTCTGTGTGCATTTTTCTGATTGTCTTTAAATATAATGTTTATTCATTTACCTGCAGGCATTATTTTCTTTTTGTTGTTGTTTTAAATCAAGGGCCCAAAAATACGGTTTTATTGTCATGATTTACATTTAGTCATTTAGCAGACGCTCTTATCTAAAGCAATTTACAGTAAGTACAGGGACATTTCCCCGAGGCAAGTAGGGTGAAGTCCCTTGCCCAAGGACACAACGTCATTTTGTGCACCCGGGAATCGAACTGGCAACCTTCTGATTAATAGCCAGATTCCCTAACCGCTCAGCGGCTCCATTGGCTACCTAATCCCATGCTGTTTACAAAGATGTTGACGTGGATACAAATATCACAAAATTGTATAAATAATGTAAATAATTATCTAAGCCTATTTATTTAAGTTATATTAATTAAAGACGCTTTATCCAGGTATTGGTGATAGATATCCAAGTATCATCTAGGTATACTTAAATTATTTGCATAATTAGGCCTATAGGCGAGCGCCACTGCAATTTTAACGCACAAAAGCCACGTTTCAGTGTTTTATGGTTCGTCAAATTACCTAGCCTAAATGATCAGGCTTTTTACATGCTTTATTTTGAGAATCTCAAATATCCCATGCCGACGGAAACCACAAAATTACATTTACAACGAATGCCATAAAGACATAATGTTAAGTATAACATAATTAACACATAAAGTTTTACATAAAAAAAACTTTTAAAACTTTTTAAATACATTATATTGGACCTTTATTTAACACAATGAGCCCCCTGGCCTAAATTAATGTATAGTAAAAGTGTTTCCTTCAGTACGTCTTTCAGTAAATTGTCATGTGAGGGTGTCACTATTTTGCCCCAACCCACTTTCCTATGTAGGCTAACAACAAGACCGATAAAGAGGATACATCCAGTCTATCTCTGCAGGAATCCTCTCCTCGTTGTCTATGGGTTTTAAAACATTTTCATCAGATGCCTCGAACGCAAAACGTTAAACAATTTGGGACATTCTAGATGATTAAAACAAAACAAAAAAAGCCAATGCAAAATAATTATTTGAATGCACTATTGATTTCATATTAACCTACAAACTACGGGTGGCTCAATGCTTTGTCTGTATAGGACCATACACACTGTAGCCTACTTTACAGAACTTCCGAATGACGATAAGAACCTGAAAAAGACAGGTAATTTATGATGTTTGTCCATGAAATGCAATGATTAAGTGTAATTTTAGGTAGACTATAGTTTGGCACTTCAAAATCGGGGAAATTGCGATAATACAGCAGTCCATATAAAAATTAATCACAATCAAATTCAAATTCTAATTAATAGAAAATACACAGGTTTGATCACGGGGCTAAACATCTAAAAACATTTTCAGGGGACACAGGCTATGGAGGCTACATACATAGGGAATGAACAAAACAATACAATTTAACGCTGGTGTCACATTATAGGCTACAATACCACAACACAACACTATACAGCAACACTATACAGTAACAAATAAGTTAACATTATGATAAGTAATTTCAATGCATCGTTTTCAGAACACACTGGTCTATACGATCATTTAACAATCTTATATCATCAGTATGGGGATAGGCTTTTCTAAACGGCCTTGAACAGGCGAGGGTTTAAGAACATGTGTGATGTGAAATGTGAAATACGAAACACTGGACTGGGTACAGGATACAATGTGGCTTTATGAGACAGATCTACTATGTTTCACTGCTACCGCTCGGTGGTGAACGCAATTTAAATGAAAAACACCAATAGGCTACTGTTTGCATTCACTTGTCTGCAAGAGATCTTACGTTGCATCCAAATAGTAATAAATGTATAGATTCTGGTATATTGCTCCTAATCCTTTTAGCTTTTTTGTTGTTGCGGGAACTAGGCTATCCACAGAACACGAGCTGTTTTCGCGACCATTTCTGCTTCCGGATTGTTGCTAGGGCAACTGTAACACGCTAACCCAAACTTGAAGCTGAAACAGAAACGCTGCATCGCATTGCACGAGAAAGCAGTGGTTTAGGAAGAATTCACTTCAATAATACTGTTGTTGTAGTTAATAACTACGTTGTTTTTTTTGTTTTTTTGTATGAGGTTGTAGTTATGAGTCAACGACAGGTTTTGCAAGGTAAGATGAATTGATAATTATGTGCCGTTATGTGAGTGAATCAAGAAATTCGGCAGTAAGAATGCACCGTTTAGTACCGTGGCACTGCCACTACTGCTGTACAGTAGGCAAGTTCGTAGAGCTACTGTAACCCACTGGTAGATTTAAATTACAGGTATGCCCATACATCTCTGTCGTTTCGTTTTTTTTTTCCTCAGTGTTTGAGCAGTATCAAAAATCAAGAACACAATTCGTGCAAACTGTTGCCGAGCTTGCGACAAGACCACAAAACATAGAAACGTTACAGAATGCAGGTGAGTTGTTATCTCCTTTCCCCTCTCACACACTGTCACACACACACACACACACTCAAACACACAAACTCCCTGCCCCCCTCCCTCCCAGGTGTGATGTCTCTATTGAGGCCCCTGCTGTTGGACGTGGTTCCCACCATCCAGCAGACTGCTGCCTTGGCTCTGGGACGACTGGCCAACTACAACGACGACCTTGCAGAGGCTGTCGTCAAGGGAGACATCCTACCACAACTCGTCTACTCCCTGGCTGAGCAGAATGCAAGTGTTACCTACCACCATGGGTGTCTTTGTGTGTGTGTGTGTATGTGTGTGTGTGCGTGTAAGCCAGGGTCATGACCCCGAATGGGATTGTGTGTTGAGGCAACTTGGCATTCTGCCTGGGGGCCACTTCAGCAAACTTAAGGACCCCTTCACCTAAGAGCAGAGCCTTTCTCTCTCTCCCTTCTCTCCTTCTTCCTCTCTCCATTCTCTCCCCTCTCTCTTTCTCTCTCTCTCTCTCTCTCTCTCTCTCTCTCTCTCTCTCTCTCTCCCTCTCTCCCTCTCTCTCTTTCTCTCTGTCCTCTCAGTCATGTTTAAGTGCCCAGACCTAAAGGGTGCAGAGTTCACAGGACAATCTTGACAAAATTGGGTCTTGTTCGTAACATTTCTCATGAATCAGAAGCTTTGATTTATAATAGTCCTCTTTTGTGTATGCACATGTGTGTGTGTGTGTGTGTAATGTAGGTGTACTATATGTGACTATCTCCTCCTGTGTTTGTGATGTGTGTGTATAATGTATGTGTGTGTGTGTGTGTAGAGGTTCTATAAGAAGGCAGCAGCCTTCGTGCTGCGTGCGGTGGCCAGACACTCCCCGGCGCTGGCCCAGGCAGTGGTGGACTGTGGAGCGCTGGACGCACTCGTCGTCTCCCTGGAGGAGTTTGACCCCGGGGTGAAGGAGGCCGCGGCCTGGGCCCTGGGGTATATCGCTCGGCACAACCAACGTACGGACACGCACAATCTCACACACACGCACATTCTCACACACACACACACACAAATCTTGCCCCACAAACACCAGTTTTCCGTGTGCAGACCTGTCCCAGGCGGTGGTGGAGGCAGGGGCGCTGCCTCTGCTGGTGCTCTGCCTCCAGGAACCAGAGGTAGCCCTGAAGCGCATTGCAGCCTCCGCCCTCAGCGACGTGGCTAAGCACTCCCCTGAGCTGGCCCAGACCGTGGTGGACACGGGTGCCATCGCCCACCTGGCACAGATGATCCTCAACCCAGACGCCAAGCTCAAGGTGAGGAGGGTGAGGACCAGAGGTGGTCCTTCACTCAAGTAGAAGTACAGACACTCATGTTTAAAATGACTCTGGTTAAAGTTGAAGTACTGACTACACTTTTTTATTCAAGTTATAGGAAATAAGTGTGGGCTTCGACATATGCTTAAGTACAAAGTAGCCATTATTACTTCCTGTTTTAGTGTTTTAGTAAAAAGTTGTCTGAAAAATTGTGAAGAACTGATACCAGAAAAATCTACTTAATCCACTACACTTTGTTACTTCCCTTCTCTGGTGAGGAGGGTGAGGGTTAGTGGATGAAGGGTGCTGAGATTAGAGGAGGAGCGGGTGAGAGATGAATGTTATTAACTGTCAGTAACTCTCCCTCCCTCCCCTCCTCCCCCCCCAGAGGCAGGTGTTCTCCGCCCTCAGCCAGATAGCGAAGCACTCTGTGGACCTGGCGGAGCTGGTGGTGGAGGCGGAGGTGTTCCCGGCCGTGCTGGCCTGTCTGAGAGACCCAGACGAGTACGTCAGGAAGAACGTCACCACCCTGATGAGGGAGATCACCAAACACACTCCTGAGGTACTGACACACACACCACACACACACACTCACCACACACACTCACACACCCACACTAAGGTACCACACACACAACCACATGCTCTTATATTCATCCACACTTAAAGGGAACCCTATCAGTTAAGTTTTATACTTATGTTCACAGACTGACTGCCTGTGTTTTTATGTGCCCAGCTGTCTCAAATGATCGTGAACACAGGGGGTGTTGCCGCGGTGATAGACTACCTGGGAGATTGCCGTGGCAACGTGAGGTTGCCGGGCATCATGATGCTGGGATACGTGGCAGCTCACTCTGAGAACCTGGCCATGGCGGTCATCGTCTCCAAGGTGTGTGTGTACGTGTGTGTATGTGTGTGAGTGTGTTGAGGCCTTTTTTCCTCATCAAGTTCCTGTCCAGGTTTAACAAGGTGCAAGGTGACTGATTTCATTCCTCTGTATGTCTGTCTGTCTCTCTGTGGCTCTGTCTGTGTGTGCCCCCTGTGTGTGTGTGTGTGTGGTGGCTCCTCCCATCCTCCAGGGGGTGCCCCAGCTGACCCTCTGCCTGTCTGAGGAGCGTGAGGACCACGTGAAGGCTGCCACGGTCTGGGCCCTGGGGCAGCTGGGCCGCCACACCGCAGAGCACGCCCGCGCCGTGGCCAGCGCAGGAGTGCTGCCCCGCCTGCTAGGGCTCTACATGGACACAGACAGCTCCGAGGACCTGCAGGTTAAGGTAGGGTCACCCAGCAGGGGCCACAGGTCAGGGGGCATCGGACCGGCTGTGGTGGTAGGGGGTCTGGCCGGATGGAACACACACAGACAAGGGATTCTGATCCTGATGTTTGTGTCCTATCAACCCCCTTTATCTCCCTACTTCCACCCCCTTTCTCTCTCTTTCTCTCCCCCCTCTCTCTCCCTCCCCAGTCGAAGAAGGCTCTGAAGAGTGTCCTCCAGAAGTGCACCCACCTGCCGGCCCTGGAGCCCCTGCTGTACGACGCCCCCAGCAACATCCTCAAACATGTGGTGGGCCAGTTCAGCAAGGTGAGGCTGGGGAGGCTGTGGAGGCTGGGGGGGGGGGGGGGGGGGGGGGGCGAGGCCAGGTCAGCAAGGTGAGGCTGGGGCTCTGTATAAGTTGCTCACCATACACAGCACCCTCACCATTTAAGCCGTAACAGTGTACAACAGCTGTATTCACTACATGAATCAGATGCTATGTGAATGTTGGGGGGAAAGGCAGCAGTGTTGAGGGTGGTGTCTCTCGACCCAGGTGCTGCCCCATGACAGCAAGGCGCGGCGCCTGTTTGTGACCAGCGGGGGGCTGAAAAAGGTGCAGGAGATCAAGGCAGAACCTGGCTCCGCCCTACAGGAGCACATCACCTCCATCAACAACTGCTACCCTGAGGAGATAGTCAGGTACACACACACGCAACAACATATCTAGATATCCACACGTCCATCACAGAGCTCTCCCAGTCCTGTGTGCCTCTGTGGAGGTGAGATGATGATGGGTGGAGGTGAGATGATGATGGGTGGAGGTGAGATGATGATGGGTGGAGGTGAGATGATGATGGGTGGAGGTGAGATGATGATGGGTGGAGGTGAGATGATGATGGGTGGAGGTGAGATGATGATGGGTGGAGGTGAGATGATGATGGGTGGAGGTGAGATGATGATGAGTGGAGGTGAGATGATGATGGGTGGAGGTGAGATGATGATGGGTGGAGGTGAGATGATGTGTGTTGTTGCAGGTACTATTCTCCTGGCTACTCTGAGACCCTGCTGGAACGTGTGGAGAAATACCAGCCTGTCTGAGGGTGTGACTCACCACAGGACATCAGCTCACATCCCTCTGCACACCTGAGCTACAAAGCCTCCTCACAACTATGATACTGTGAGAGGACCCCACATATATAGTGAATTAAAATGTTTCTTACTTAGAATGGATAATGTTGTGGTTTTTTTTCTGTTTTACTTCATGCCTGTTGGTTTTATATTTTTATACCATGTGTCAATATAACAAATTATGATTATTTCAAGATGTATGTGAACATTTGAAGAGACCCATTGATGGTTTTCTAAATAAGTCATGAATGTACATATACATTAACACATTTGTGACAGTACACAGATATGTTGGTTGGAAATGGCAGAAAATACAAATTGTACACATTTGGATACAAAATTTAAATGAAGCACCCAATAATGAACGTTGAACAGTCAAAACGATGTAGAGTAGAAACTACAATTAAGTTAAAGGAAATGTTTTCAACAGAAGCAATAGTGGGTCAAATAAAGATGACCGTCAGAATGCGCTGCTATTCTGGGTCCATGTTACCACCTTAAAATAAAGTTGCCTTTACTGAACATATTTTTTTTGGGGGGGGGAAATGTATTTCTCTATCGTATCCACCCGAAGCAAATAATTATCCAATATAACATGTATTTAATGAAAAACAAATTGATATCAACGAATTATTGATGTAAACACGTAATTTAGCTTTATAAAATGAAAAACGAGTATTTCACTTTTAGATCCCGTTTAGACCTCGCTATTTGTCTCTTTGACGGTGCAAGTTGTCTTGCGCCCCCTGGCGACTGTTCTTCCTTCTCGGATTTCCAACAGCTGGGCAGCACATGGCGACCCGCTTTTGTTTATTGTTGCCAGCATGGCTCGAGTCGAGATTTTAATGATGGTAAAATGAATAAATAAATAAATAAATAGGCTAGCTGGCCCGTGAATGCATTTAGAGCACGACCGCGTTTTATCTGAAGCCTTACATGCGTGGTCTGTGTGGGTTAGCCGTCCCTCTTGGTCATAGGTAAATAAGAAAATATTTAAAATATTGTGCAATTTACGATTTCGGTTATAGACTGATACGCAGTTTCATCTTTGAAACGTAGGCTGAATGATTACAGAATTTTGAAACGATCCTATATCCCAATATCTTATTTGCAAACCTTGCGTGATGTTGGCTTAGGGCTATTCTACCAGAGATAGGCCTAGGCAAATTACAGTAGCAGACGGACGTTTTACATTAAATTCTAGGCTAAAGGCTATCCTTTCAAGTTGACACTAAATATATAGGGCCACCTTTTATTCTCCTAAAATTACATTATCTTTTAAAATTTAAATGTAACCTTTGTTCTAGTGTCTTAAATGTATGGTACCAGAGCCGCTTGTAGGATTTCGGGCTCCAATTTGTACTTCGTATAGCCTATAAAAAAAAGACTATTGTAGTTTTACGGACAGCATTCAGTCTATAAATGTAGAACCTAGAAGTCTACAGACTTAAGTGTTCTGCAGTATTGGGATTAAAGTAAATTTAGTCACTATAGGCCTATTCTTGTTCAACGTAGTCAATACTTGGTTTTATTCCCTATGAAGCATGTAATCTATTAGCAATTAAGTTACTATTAATGTGAGTAAAACACTAAAACAGGCTACAGTAGCCTATAGTAGATAATAGTAAAACTTGCTAAATATTAAACAATGAAAAAAAGCTTGCTATTGTATTTGTTCAATATTTGATTGTCTTTTTAAATATAATTATATGTAAGAAATTGCAAGGGAATACATTTCACTGTTAGGCCTATGCTGTGTTTTTAAGGTCAAAGGTGAAAATCGTTCAATAAACACATTTTCTCTAGCCGTTTTTCATAAACGTGTTACGTAGCCTAATTAGGACGTGGAGTGGCCAAATAATTGAAAGTATTAGATTTATCCTGTGGCCTAATTTAACCATTTTTGTTTAACGAAAACTATTCAGAAAAATACCCTCTGTGGTTAAACCGTTGGCCTAGACGAAGTTTGAAAAACTTCAGTTTAAGAGTTACTGAGGGATATGACGCAGACCTGGTACCATATTTCATGTCGCGTAAGTTCCATGTCTGTTTAACGTTACCTGGTGCGCGTGTTTCCTGTGGTCATTATCTCGCGCTCACACAAAGAACACCGCTAGAAAAAAACTACAAAACAAAGACTAAAAGGTACAAAAATAAACGAAGCATTCAGAGTTTAGCAGACCAATTGCTTTATTGATTTGAGTGCAGTTCTTATGGAATGGAGTGTATTGTTATTATAATTATGACCAATATATGTGTAGAACAATAACCATTATATAACAGGAATTGACCTCACATAAGACAACTCTTTTTTTACGATTAATGCTTGACAGCAACACACACACACACACACACACACACATACATACTCACACAATCAACCACACACACAAAATGCTTTAGCAATGCTTAAAAAGTACTCTGGGTCACCACCAAGTTCAAGATGGAATCTGCAAGGGAGATTTTCCTTATCTTTACAGTTCTGAGTGCAAATGCAAAAGGACACGAAAAAAGGTCCGACATGTAACAGTATGATTTGGGTTTGTTCCGCAAATATCCAGATTTCTAAACTAGTCTGCGTCGTTTTTTAAAATCTTTCCTATCCAAGAAAAATCCCACCCTTGCAGATTGTGTCATTGTCGATCCCTTAACACTTAGAACTCCAGATCCAGACATCTTATCTTGGGGTCTGGATGTCCACATCTTTCTGTGCATGTAACACACACAGTACCCCCCCCCCCCCCCAACAAACTAACAAAAACAAATGTAATTGCAACAGTATAGAACATTTAAACCGTACAATATTCTCTGAGCTCATATGAGGAGGCCAGAGGAAGGAGCCTGGGGTGAAATGGTGTCCGGCTGGATAGCTGATCCTGGTTACCGAGGGAAACCAGTCACCGGTGTGCGATGAGAGGAAACGTGGTCCACCCCCAGCAGGATGGGGTCAGGGGTCAGGGCTGAGTCCATAGTTGGATCCAAGTCTGTGAAATGGCAAATGTTCTCAGAGCTAGAGAACTCACTTTCCCAGCATGCTCAGTCTCTCCCTTTTCTGCCTCCAAGACCAACACTGAGCTAGATTATAGGGTGTCTGTGTGCACAGAAAGCATTAGCCAGTTTAGCAAAGGGGTTATACATATTCACTGTAGCGAGTCCAGGACTGACATGAGGTATGTATAAGAAATCCATGTGCAGGGATTGAGAGAGGGTGGAAGAGGGAGAATGAGAGAGGGAGAATGAGAGAGGGAGAAAAACAGACTCCTGAGCATTGGAAGTATAAGAAGAAGCCAGTAAAGAACATCTAAACAGCGATACGACAGTCACACAGAAGTACACACTCCACTATCACAATGCACACACACACACACACACTCACACACACACTGCAGGCAGGCCCCACAGAGTAAACCAAGGGTTCACATCAGACGGTATGAGCCCACAGACGCTAATCTGAGGTCAGATTCCTGTCTTCTTTCCAGAGGGTTAACATGGGTGTTAAATTATCAACACTGGTCCTACAGCTGAACCTGAGGGCCATGTTTATGCACTGTTAAGCCTCTATATTTGAGACGGACAATATTCTGATGTTGTTGTTTAGAACTGGCGATAACAAATTAATCAGTTTGAATAAGGAACAGCTGTAGATTAGTAGAGTGAACTTGTACAAAGGAGGGTCCAATTTACCAAACAAACAACAAAAAAACATGTTAACAATTTTGTTTTAAAAGTAAACACCCTATTATTAAAATAACCATTGACTTTCACTTAAAAAAAAAAAAAAAAAAAAAATTTAAAATACAAAATTAAATAATTTGGAATATAAAGGCACACCTCTTGCACAGTGTATACAGTGAAAACACAGTTTAAAGCATGGTAAAGACTCGGTTACTCTGAGGAAATCAAACTAAACACAAGTTTCAGTTTACGTGAAGGATACCAGGATCCAGACGGTCCTACAGTCACAACACAGATGTAAGGGGAACGGGTGCCTCATGCATGTAGCTGTTTGAGTTTCCAGTACACATCTTACTAATCCAAGCAGTTTCATTCTTCATCTGAACACAATACTGTCACTCAGTCTTAGGGTGCAGTTTGAAAATACAACTATATTTCATGACTAAAATGCAAATGTAAAAATATATGTGAATATAATCTATGCATTTAAAGAAAAGGATCGCGTGGAAGCTTTTTGCATGGGTTACAATATTCGAGGAGTTAACCAACGTAACTCCTTGGTTAACCATAACGGACATTGCGCACAAACAACATTGCGCACAAACTCACACTTGGTCCTGTGTATATTGCCTTTCCCTTGTTAAGACCAACTTAACCGATTAGGATCGTATGCATAACGTTTGGTTCCTTTTTTTGTGTGTGCAAAATATACAAATTCACCACGTCATTTCAGAACCCGCCAAATTCGAACACAGAAAACAACAACGACGACAACGACACAACAACAGCAACACAAACAACAAGAGGGTAAACACAAACACGCAACATCGTTGAAAGGAGAAACTGACAAGGTTGGCTTGACTTGATGAAAAGGACGCCCCCCCTTGTAAAACACTGTCCAATACAGAGTTGCCCTCCAGCTGCTCAAGGCAAGTGTGTCTTGGTACGATGCCAGAGGTAAAGCCATCGCCTGTCTGTCTGGATCACGGGCACACACACTCCCCCCCCCCCCCCCCCCCCTCTACAGAGACCAGGACAGGTGTGTCTCCCCTCAGAGTGCAGGGGGAGGGCTGCAGGGGTAGAAAGGGGGCAGGGCGGGGCACCTGTCAGGGCTGTGTTCCAGAGCTCCAGACAGTTCTTCAGTAAAAGAACGAGAGATGCGATTAATTATTTTTAACAAAAATAAAAAAACTGGTATAAAAGTGCAACGGTTAAGGTGCTGATGGCAATGGAGGGTCAACAAGCCTCAGATGCCACGGCAACAAGCGCCTCCCACTCTGAAACCACGGCAACAAGCGCTTCCCACTCTGAAACAGACCAGGATTCTGGTAGAGAGGGCGACAGTGACAGGATTCAGGGTGAGGTGAACTGGGTGACCACCTGACCTCTGGATCCATCTCCAGATAAACCTTGTTCTGCTCTCCCACACCGGGCCCAGACCAACACTGGCTTCTCTCTTGGGGGTGTTTATACACGTGTGTGTGTGTCTGGAATCGGGTGCAGAACGGAGATGTGGGAAGGCGTGTGTGAGTGTTTATATGTGTGTGTTTATATGTGTGTGTTTGCAGGGCAGCGGGTGCCGAACAGGCGTGTGTGTGTGCGTGTGTGGCAGGAGTACAACCACATAGCCTTGCTTGGGAAAGCGTCAGTTTGACGGGAGAAGGAACATGCGTCGTCAGGGGGAGCAGCTGATTGGGCGGCTGGAGGAGGGGAGACCCAACAGGGATTGGTTTGGCAGGGTGCACTCATGGCGATTGGATGGTATGGCTGTCGGCCTATTGGAAGACTGCCTCCGACTTTCTGAAGTGGAGCGATTTCATTGGACGAGCCCGTAAAAGGTACACTTCCCGTTTCACCTTTTCATGTGACGTCACTCTTGTCGTTATTCACCTCCACCTGAGCTCACACAAGCCCTCTGCACCTCAGAAGGTCAATCAGAAAATCACACAAACCCCACAACAACAACAACCACAACAACAACAAACAATGCAGGGTGTTGAGAGGCAGTAAAAAAAACAAACAACCTAAAGCCATAATCCCAAACAAACAATAACAAATGATATAAAACAGTAATGACTAGAGGACCCGTTCTCCTCTTGAACCCTTCTGGTCCAAAGTAACAAAGTGCGACCCAATCGAGGAGGCGGCAAATGTAAACGAAGGTTTTAGCTGCAGAGGGGAGCAGCCCGCGGAGGGGAAGAGAACTTGAGAAGAGAGAGAGGTGAGTGAAGGAGGAAGGGAGTCAAAACAACTACCACCTCTCCTCTGTATGGTCTCCCCCCCTCCCTCCCTCCTCCCCGCTGCCCTGGGCGAGGGGGGCTATGACAGGATGTTGCTGATGAAGTCATAGAAGCGCTTGGAGTACTGCTCTGGATTCACCGTGGAGATCTCTGCTCCTGCCTGCAGGGGGAGACAGAGAGTACTGTGACCAGCCAGGCAAGGACGACCCCACACACACACACACACACACCGCAGAAGTATCAGTTCACTCACACACACATACCCAGACATACATTCACTTCCTCTCTGACAGTCTCCCTCACACACACTCTCCCTCACACACACACACACACACAGAGTAGAGTACCCCGTGCTTGACGGTCTTGGCAGCATGAGCAGCCTTCTTCTTGGCATCATAATGCTGCAGGATGTCAATGACCGCCATGAAGTACACCTCCTTCCTGGGAGCACCTGGGGTCACACACACACACACACAGGCAGCTGTTACTGACCCTCATGGCTCTGTATGGCGCGCACACACACACACACACACACACACACACACACACACACACACACACACACACACACACACACACACACACACAGGTAACATCTACTGACTGTCATGGCTCTTGATGGCGTAGACATCGATGTTGGGGTCGAACTCTCCGGGTGAGAGGGGTTTGGTGCTGTCCAGGGTGTTGCTGGGGCTGTCTGGGGGGGTGCCCACGCCCCCGCCGTCGCTCTCGCCGTCATCCTCGCCCTCGTTGTCCTCGCTCTCCACCTCCTCCTGCTCCGCCCGCTCCACGTCATGGATGCCCACCAGCAGGCTGTAGTCCATCAGCTTCAGCTGAGCCAGGAACTGACCAGAGACCGACATGCTCAGGGTTACACACACACCTGTACACATTACACACACCTGTACACTTTACACACACACACACCTGTAGTCCATCAGCTTCAGCTGAGCCATGAACTGACCAGGGAGGAACATACTCAGGAGAAGACTTAATCACACACACACGCGCACACGCACACACGCACACACCCTGGACCCTTCCTTCCCACAAAGACCCCCTACCTCCACATCTTTCCTCAGCTTCTCCAGGAACATCTTCTTGTTCTCCTCGTCGATGTAGATCTTCTGACCGTCATTGATGAAGTCGTTGTCCTTGTAGGTGGGCAGCTCCTTGGCCTGGCGACCAGGGAGGAGGTGACCACACACAGCTAGTCAGTACACTGCAGGAGAGGCTACTCCTGTAGCCTGCTAGCTAGCAGGAGAGGCTACTCCTGTCGCTTGCTAGCCAGCCTGCTAGCAGGAGAGTCCTAATCTTGTAGCCTGCTAGCAGGAGAGCGCAAACTCCTGTAGCCTGCTAGGCAGCCTGCTAGCAGGAGAGTGCAAACTCCTGTAGCCTGCTAGCCAGCCTGCTAGCAGGAGAGTGCAAACTCCTGTAGCCTGCTAGCCAGCCTGCTAGCAGGAGAGTACAAACTCCTGTAGCCTGCTAGCTAACCAGTTTGACTGCTTCAGCCCCACTGCTCAGGGGGATGTGAGACTCAGGAGCTGAGTCCAGACTGTTAATAGGTAGGATGGCCTGCACTGGCCACCCTAGGCTCTGTCATTGGTATGCCTTTATATATAAGACCATACTTGATCTGCTCCCCTACTATTTGTGTGTCCTTATAAAGCATCTTGGCCAGGTCTCCCTTGAAAAAGAGATTTGTAATCTCCAGGAGTCTCTCCTGGTTAAATAAAGGTTATAATAATAATAATAATAATAATAATACTGGTTGGATACAGGAGAGTACAACTGACATGGTCCTGATTGCTCAGCCCGGCAGATGAGATGACGACTAAAGAAATTAAAGGGATAGTTAACCCAATTCAACCTGAACCGAAATGTAAAAGGAAAACATTTGGTAATTTACAGAATTTAAAATTTAGGGTAAACTATCCCTTTAAAAGACCCTTTTTCTGGCCTCATGGTTGAATCTACAGTGTGCTGTGGTGTTTCTCTGTGACCCCAAAACCAGCAGCCTAAAGCAGTGCAGTGGGACTGGGGCCTGGCTGTCTGCAGTACTGGGAAAGGCCTGTGGAGGGCAGGGGCGTTCTGTGGGACAGGAAGGGGGCGCGCTCTGGGGCTCAGAGGAAGTAGTAAGCAGGAAATGAGGAAACGGGCAGCAGCTCTACTGAGGAGTGTTTCTACAGCAGCGGGGGAAGCAGTGACACACAACCAGCACCCTGCAGCACTAGAGTGAGCGGAGAACACACACACACACACACACACACAATCGCACTCACACACACTACTCTCACTCGCTCCAGACACAAAATGAGGCCACAGTGAAACATGCACTCTTTTACAGATCATACAACTCAAATCTCACGACAGTATACACAGCAAAGACACAGGTAGACACAAACACATGACCATGTACATATATACAAACAGACAACCTAAACCCCACACACACACAGTCTCTCTGTTCCCGTGAGGATGTGGGAGAGATCCTGAAGAGCTTAGCACGTAATCCCATGTGACCACTGAACCAGAGAGAACCTGGACCTGTCAGGACATAGAAACACTGTCTACCTCCTGACTGTAGCCCTGCTCTCACCTGTCATCCATCCATCCATCCTGCCATCCATCCTGCCATCCATCCATCCTCATGCGTTTCCTCTCAGTTCACACTTCCTAGTCGAACTTTAAACTTGAAGCGGTTTGTTTTAGGTGGATTGTCCTCATCCTGAACCTAAAGAAGGTTGGATGTGACCCTCCGCTCACCCCTGACCGTCATACCCAGTAGCACCGTCACCGCCACCCTCCCCTGTCAATACTGCATCTGGGTCAGCTATATTTCCTGTGTGTGTGTGTGTAAGTGAATAAGTGACAAATTGAGAGGGATAGGAGAGAGATATGCAGAGAGAAGGGGAGAGACAGAAAGCTAGCAGGAGTAGAGTGAAGTCAGTGATGTCAGTTGTAGCCGGCTGTGCATTGCTCAGCATGTGTAGCGTGCGGCTCTGCTTTTGTCTCTGCTCGGGCAGAGAAGGGGAGGTGATCCCGCACTAAGGAAACCTCACAGATGGACACACTTCCCTTCCTGCGTCTGAATTCAGACCGTGAGAACTGGTGCCTGTTTGGGCGCAGGGGTCTCGCACCATGGGAATAAACTAAAAACTAGAAATCAGGATCTAAACATGACAGATGAGAGGAGGAGAGTCGACTGGCTGGCCTCTCGCTACATCGAACTGTTTTAGACGACAAGTAGCATTCAGTGGTCCAGCTATTGGGACAAGCCTTGGGGTGGATAAGATAGGTGGAAAGGTAGATTGATAGATAGATGGAAATGTGGATAGATATATGGAGAGGTAGAGAGAGAGGTAGACAGAGAGATAGATATTTTGATAGACAGGTCAAGCGATAGATATATGGAGTGGAAGATAGATAACTAGATATATATGTAGGTAGGTAGGTGGGCAGGTAGGTAGGTCATGCCTGGTATATATATATGAGCCTGGTTCTCGTACATCTCTTACGTGTTTCATTGCGCAGTAAAAGCGCGTGGCGATCCGCAGCGTTTGCAGCCTTTGCTGAACGTTAGATTTGGGCCTCGGGGGCACATCCTCAGGAGGCCGCGGTTGCTAGAGAGAGAGGGGGGGGGGGGGGGTTGTGGAGGGGGCAAGGGAGGATGTGAGGGATGGGGTGGAGCAAGGGAGGAAGGGATGGGGGAAAGGAAGGAGGTGAGGGAGAAGGCAGAGGAAGAGGAAGAAGGAAGTTGGAAGGAAAGGCAAGTGTTTAAGAAAAATACAACAACTTGTATTGGTTAGAAGGCGACAAAGAGAAGAAAAAGCTGCTTTTCACGGCTCGTCTTGGAGCCAGCTGCCTTTAACGAAGGAAGATGAAGAAGAGTTTCCAGGAGGAAGGACAGCCTGTCTCCCTGGTGTTTCTGGGACGTTCAAACTGAACTGAGGCCTGAGGACAGCATTCCTCCAGTTCTCTCTGATGTTTCTGCATCTCTGGAACAAGTTCATCCACCTCCATGACCTACAGTCCTCCTCACCTACTGAGTGTCCTCCTGTGTGGCTCTGATCTGGGTGTGTGTGTGTGTGTGTGTGTGTGTGTGTGGTCTGACAGAAGGAGCCACAGTCTGGCTTCTGAGACTGAGGCTGGACACCTGGCACTCTTCTAATGCCACCAGCACACACTCCCATAACACCACACACACACACTCCCATAACACCACACACACACACTCCCATAACACCACACACACACTCCCATAACACCACACACACACACTCCCATAACACCACACACACACTCCCATAACACCACACACACGCACACACACACTCCCATAACACCACACACACACTCCCATAACACCACACACACACTCCCATAACACCACACACACACTCCCATAACACCACACACACACTCCCATAACACCACACACACACTCCCATAACACCACACACACAATCCCATAAAAGCACACACACACTCCCATAACACCACACACACACTCCCATAACACCACACACACACTCCCATAACACCACACACACACACTCCCATAACACCACACACACACTCCCATAACACCACACACACGCACACACACACTCCCATAACACCACACACACACTCCCATAACACCACACACACACTCCCATAACACCACACACACACTCCCATAACACCACACACACACTCCCATAACACCACACACACACTCCCATAACACCACACACACAATCCCATAAAAGCACACACACACTCCCATAACACCACACACACACTCCCATAACACCACACACACACTCCCATAACACCACACACACACACTCCCATAACACCACACACACACTCCCATAACACCACACACACTCCCCTATCCAATGGGGACGCCAGCTGGTGCTGCTGGCATGAGGAGTGTGGGTCAGAGTAAACAGAAAACAACATATAAACAACAACTACAACTACAACAACACAGTCACATGGCCATCTGAGACAGCTGGATCCAGGAGCAGGCCCAGTGATGTTTCCCTTGAGCCTGCGTTCTCTTAGGAAATACCAGCAGAGAATCTAAACAGCTGAACAACTAACTAACAACTGAAAGGTGTTAGTTGGCTGGAGGTTAAAGATAAAGTCGCGAGGGGGCGATCCTGCCCTGCTCCAGGTGACAACATCCATCTTTCTCAGTGAGCTGGGAGCTGACTCTCTTCTCCACCCTGTCGTGGTATCTGACTACAGGTGTGTGTGGAGCTGAGTGTTCAGGTGTCTGTGGAGCTGAGTGTTCAGGTGTCTGTGGAGCTGAGTGTGCAGGTGTCTGTGGAGCTGAGTGTTCAGGTGTGTGTGGAGCTGAGTGTTCAGGTGTGTGTGGAGCTGAGTGTTCAGGTGTGTGTGGAGCTGAGTGTTCAGGTGTGTGTGGAGCTGAGTGTTCAGGTGTCTGTGGAGCTGAGTGTTCAGGTGTCTGTGGAGCTGAGTGTTCAGGTGTCTGTGGAGCTGAGTGTTCAGGTGTCTGTGGAGCTGAGTGTTCAGGTGTGTGTGGAGCTGAGTGTTCAGGTGAGGTCTCTATGGAGGTTGGAGGGCTGGAAGTCCAGTTGTGCACAGACCCCACTGCAACAGGCTGGTAACATAGGGATAAGCCGCTAACCTAGGGATACACAGGTAACCTAGGGATACACAGGTAACCTAGGGATACGCAGGTAACCTAGGGATACACAGGTAACCTAGGGATACACAGGTAACCTAGGGATACACAGGTAACCTAGGGATATGCAGGTACCAACCCACCCTGAGAACTCGCAGGTTGTGCGTATGAGTAGAACAGATGCATGCAGCACAATGTTGGGTCTCTACACACGTGTGTGTGTGTGTGTGTGTGAGTGAGTGAGTGAGAGCTACAGAAGCCTGCAGGGGACATATGCGGCCAGGCAGCTCCATGCAGATGCATGCGTGGGGATAGAAGCACAACGAGGGGCCATGCAGCAGGGCAGAACAGGGTCACTGGCTGGGCTTGTTGTTTGTGTGTGAAGCAACGCCACACACTGAAAACACACACACCGGAAATACACGCACACACATCACAGCCTGGATGGAAACGCTGAATCCTCAAACACTGGTTAGTGGGATGAGCATCCCAGTCATTTACAACAACTCTAGAAGTGCTCACTAAAGTGCTTATTTAAGGTGTGTGTGAATGACTGTGTGTGTGTGTGTGTGTGAGGCAGAAAGATTGTATTGCATGGCCGTGCATATTCAGGACCAAACTGTGCCAGGCAAAACATCCAAGGCTGAGCTCCAGAGAGCTCTGTGTATGAAGCTCCCGCCAGCAGGACAGGCAGAGGAGCTAACGCTAGCGCTGCTAACCCCGCTAACTCCAGCGCTGCTAACACTAGCGCTGCTAACACTAGCGCTGCTAACACTAGCGCTGCTAAAGCTGCTATAAGAAATGCTGCTAACACTACCGATGCCAACCCCCTTAACAGTATCACTGCTAACACTAGCGCTGCTAAAACTAGCACTGCTAACTCCGCCAAAGCTGCTACAACTAGAACTGCTGATGTTGCTAATGCCGCTAATACTGTTAACTGACTGTATACTGTTGCTAACACACCTTAATGTGGGCAACACAAGTTACACAGGTAGCAGCAACAAAGAAAGCCCACAAGTAATCCCTAATCTGGTTAATCTCCATTGTTAGTCTGTAAAGGAGCAATTAATACACACTCAGCAGAGACAGACAGCCAGTTAGGTGTGAGTGTGTGTGTGTGTGTGTGTGTGTGAGTGTAACCCCATGGAGCTTGGTTTCCATAGTCACTGTGGATTTGTTCTGCATTGAATTGATGTGTGTGTGTGTGTGTGTGTGTGTGGGGGGGAATGTAGACTCCTTGAAGTCTTCACGACCCTGTGGACATGACCTCCCCACCCTCCCCTCCCACCCTCTCCCCTCCCACAGGAAACACCTGACCTTTCAGGGTCGGATCCTCGCTCTGCCCAAACATGGCTGTGGTCCAGAGCATGCGCGCACACACACACACACGCCTGCTTAATACAGGCGCACACACACACCACCTTCTTTGAGTGAGTCAGCATGTTTTCATGGTGCTGAGCAGGGCAGCAAAGCACTCTGAACCAGTCCTGCATCCAGAGGACCACTCCACCACTCCATCACTCCATCTCTCCACCACTCCATCTCTCCACCACTCCATCCACCACTCCATCCACCACCACTCCATCACTCCACCTCTCCATCTCTCCATCTCTCCACCTCTCCACCACTCCATCCACCACTCCACCTCTCCACCAATCCACCTCTCCACCAATCCATCCACCACCACTCCACCACTCCACCACTCCATACAAGAGAAGTATTAAACCTCCTCCAGCTAGCACCACTGGATCACACACACACACACACACACACACACACACCAGTCTCTCACACACAGATAGCAAGCAGGGGGGCACTGATGAAACTGCAGAAGCATGGAGGGGTAAAGCAGCAGAGGACCTGGCATGCAGGGGTCAGGGGGAGTCATGTCAGGGGGAGGGGGTGAGAAGGGGTTGACTGAGGAAGATGGATGGGCTTCACTGTAACTGTCCTTCCCCATCATGGACGGGAGCCAAACACAGTGTTGGTGTTTATGGCAGGTGGGCACAGTCTAAACCCTGGTGTAACACACACAGCAGGTGGGCACAGTCTAAACCCTGGTGTGACACACAGTTCTCTCCCTCCACATGGATGTGGGGTTCAACCAGGAAAACAAGCACAAAGTGAACAGTAAAGCTAATCAGTGTCACAAAAATCTGGGTAAATGACCAGGAAGTGTCGATTGTGTGTGTGTGTGTGTGTGAGTGAGTGAAAGTGTAAGCATGAGTGTGAGTTAGTGTCACCAAGGCTGTGGAGGGTGACTGTACCTTCTCCTTGTCACTGGCCTCTCTTGCTACTGTGGAACCCTGAGAGATAGAGGGAGAGAGATAGAGGGAGAGAGATAGAGGGAGAGATATAAAAGGAGGGAGAGACATATAGAAGGAGAAAGAGAGAGAGAGATGTAAAGGGAGAGAGAAGAACTTAAGTCTCATCAAGCTGATGACGACAGTTTCTTTTCTAGTTTATCTTTAGCTCATTAGTTTCAACATTTCTAACCCCCCACATCTCTCCCAGCCCTCTCAGCCCTCCCTCTCTAACCCTCCGCCCCTATCCCAGCCCTCCCTCCAGCCCCCCCTCCCCCAACCACTCCCCCCCAGCACTCCTTTCCCCAACCACTCCCCCCCCCCCCCTCACCTTCAGGTCGTATTTGCGGCAGACAGACAGGCGGTGAGAGAACACGTGGCGGGTGACGATCATGTAGGTCTCGTCTCCGTCCACAGTGAGCCGGTACATCCCCAGGAACTGGGGCAACAGGGTGCTGCCATGACACTCCACGATGAACTACACACACACACACACACACACACACACACACACACACACACACACACACACACGGGCACGAGAGGTGTGAGTGTGTGTGTGAGTATGTGTTGTGTGAGTGTGTATTAGTGTGTGTGTGAGAGTATGTGTGGGTACCTGGTGGTACTTCTTCAGGATGTTGTGCATCTCGGCCACATCCTCGCTGCTGATGGTCTTGATGACGTAGCGCTTGTCGTAGGACGTGTGGAAGCGCGCGCCGCTGCGGCCCTGAGCTTCGCTGTTCAGAGGAGCGCTGCGGGTCAGAGAGTTCTACAGGGGGGAGGGAGGAGGGGGGGAAGGAAGAGAAAGAGTGGGGGGAAGAGAGGAATAAATAAATAGAGAGGGGGAGGGGTAGAAAGATAGAGAGAGAACGCGAAGGGAAGGTCATTACAGTGTGTGTGTAAATATACCCATAAGAACCAAACAGACCTAATTTGTGTTCTCACATTTATAACTATTTTAGGGTCTGGGTAAGAAGCTGAATTACAGTTGTTATTAGAGGTAATTAGTGTTGATGCTATTTTTTCCCACAAGTATACTGTTACAACAGATGTTTGTGTGTGGCAGACCACAGCTGTCTGTGCCAGTCTCAGCTGGCCTCCACTCCAGCTCCACAGGAGGGCATGTCACATCACACACACCACCCCAGGATGAGAGCCTTCCCCTGGGCTCCACAGAGCCCCTCACTGCCCCTCTCCCACCCCCACCACAGAGCCCTGATCCTGGATGTGTGCTGGCTGGTGGACCCCTCACCTCTCCAGACAGCTGCTGCCCACAAGACTAAGTCCTCAGCTGGTCATGCGAATCTTTCCAACTCACTACCGCTTCACCCCCTCCCTATTGCCCCTCTCCCCCTCCCTATTGCCCCTCTCCCCCTCCCTATTGCCCCTCTTCACCTCCCTATTGCCCCTCTCCACCTCCCTATTGCCCCTCTCCACCTCCCTATTGCCCCTCTCCCCCTCCCTGTGTGTGTGCTGCACCTACCTGGAAGTCCTGGTCATCGATCCCAAACCTCTCCCTGAGGTTACGGAACACCAGAGGACAGTACTCCTTAAACTTGAAATGGCTTGGCATGTTCTCCCTGCACACACACACACACACAACACAAAATAATTCACCCATACTGTAATGAAGATGAGCATTTAGTGTGTGTCTGTTTGTGTCTGTGTGTGAAGTGTGAACTCACTTGTTGAAGAGATGGTTGTCCACCTTGATCTTGGAGTAGGCCTTGAAGTCATCTGGCATCAGCATGATAGGGATCTGAACATGGCTCAGCTCATTGATCTGGTAGGACACACACACACACACACCAGTATGAGGGAGGCACATTGCCCCACACCACTACTTGAAAGTCCACTAAGGCTGACCATCTAAGGCTTGGAGAGCTGAAGAACCGGTTTTAACCAGATCTGAACCTGCACCTGAATCATGTTTCAGGCAGTGCTTCTGGGAGTTAGCAGAGCTTTATGTGGACTATGACAGCAGAGGTTGCTGTAGGACTGTGATTCAGGCTCAGCTAGTGTCACATACAGATGATTTCAGTTCAGTCTCAGTCTCTCTCAGTCTATTACACACCCCCACACCCACCCTGTCCTCCCTCCCTCCCTCCCTCCATCTATCTCTCTCTGCCTGTGTGTCACTGGGTGCTGGCAGGTTGAGCAGGTCTATTAATAGTCTCCAGTCTGTCTCGGGCTTCTCCTGAAGCAGCAGTCGTCATCGTCACAAAACTAGAACAACAAAGAACCTAAATCTCAGTGTGCACCTCCAGCCGGAGCGACAAGAGCGCGTCTGCAGACTGCAGCCTCCTGTAAAGATGGTTCTGGGTCTGCAGACTGCAGCCTCCTGTAAAGATGGTTCTGGGTCTGCAGCCTGCAGCCTCCTGTAAAGATGGTTCTGGGTCTGCAGCCTGCAGCCTCCTGTAAAGATGGTTCTGGGTCTGCAGCCTGCAGCCTCCTGTAAAGATGGTGCTGGGTCTGCAGCCTGCAGCCTCCTGTAAAGATGGTGCTGGGTCTGCAGCCTGCAGCCTCCTGTAAAGATGGTTCTGGGTCTGCAGCCTGCAGCCTCCTGTAAAGATGGTTCTGGGTCTGCAGCCTGCAGCCTCCTGTAAAGATGGTTCTGGGTCTGCAGCCTGCAGTCTCCTGTAAAGATGGTGCTGGGTCTGCAGCCTGCAGCCTCCTGTAAAGATGGTTCTGGGTCTGCAGCCTGCAGCCTCCTGTAAAGATGGTTCTGGGTCTGCAGCCTGCAGCCTCCTGTAAAGATGGTGCTGGGTTACACAGCCACTGTGTATGGACTCACAGCTACAGGCACAACAGGATTTAGAGGTAATCTGCTTTGTAAGATGGAGCTGGAGGATCTGAGCTGCATCTCACAAGCTGAGGCCTCCGAAGAGGAGGAGATGGAGGGAGGAGGGGAAGGTGGAGAAGAGGAGGAGGTAGAGGAGAAGTGAGGACAGGAGGAAGAGGGGCAGAGGAGGTGGAAAAGGAGAAGAAAGGGGGAGTGGGTAGTAGTTGGGGAAACAGGAGAGAAGCAGGAGGAGAGGGGGAGAGAAGCAGGGGGGGAGAAGAGAGGAGGAGCATTAGAAAAATTATACTCCATGATCCTCACAGCAGATGGTAGGGAACATGGGGCTCAGCTAGACTGCTCTGGAAGAGTGACGACATCTGGCTAACTTTGAAGACAGGGTGAATCGTGCCTCTGAGATGGTGTTTCTAAACCCTGGTCCTCAAGGGAAAAAGAGGCATAGCGTGGAGTTGTGTGTGTGTTTCATGTGATGGCCCAGAATCAACATAAGCCAATAAACTCATGAATCAAGGTGTGTTGTGTTGTTGACAAGAACAGAAGGAATGCTTGCATGTTCATGTAGCTGCCTTAGTGTTGCACAGCAGGCTGGTGACAGGTTTATAGACTACGGAAAGAGAGAAGGTCCAAAGAGCTGTGGCCCCTTACTGGCACCGCGCTGCGCCTGGCACAGGCGCCAACGTCACATGGGGCAGAGAGATGCATTGTGGGTGACCTAAGAGGAGATGTCCCCTCATGACAAAGCTTTGTTTCAAATAGGGGGAGGAGAGGAAACAAAACTCTCTCTCTCTGTCACACACTCACACTCAGCATGCAGTACTATAACTCACATCCACCTCGCATAATGAGGACAGGATAGGGAACTCAGACACCCAGACCCCCTCCTCCTCGTCTTCCTGCCCTCCTTTTTCTCCTCCTCTCCTCTCCCTCTCCCCAGCCACGCTGTCCTCCAGGGAAGCAGGGTTGAGTCTGGCAGGGGGCCCAAGCTGCAGCAGAACCCCAGACAGGCTAATGCATCCAGGAGGGAGCTGGGATGACGCAGTCCTCTGGAGGACACCCCCAAACCTCCCGCCTCTCTCCTCCTCCTCCTCCTCAGACCTCACCCTGTGTGTGTGTGTGTGTGTGTCTGTGTGTGTGTGAGAGAGAGAGAGACACCAGGCTAGGACGGAGCGTTGGATAGAGGAACTCTCCTCATGTGCTGTCTGGTTATCCTGCTGGGCTTATCTCGCTAACAGAACAGCAGCCAAGTCTAACACCACCACTTCCTGTTTGTCACCATGGTGACGAGCTGGGGCTTCCGCCCGGAGCGGAGTGAGTGCGCTCTGCGGCACCGTCAGACAGGAAGTGGGAGAGGAGAGAGGGTGCTCAGTCAGCAGGGCAGCACTCGTGACCTCCACAGAGAGACACCAGCGCAGAGATACGAGCGCTTGTCCTTTGGACAAGTGCATTAACGTTTCATCGTTTGTCCATGCACAAAAGTCACTTGTCTGGGTAAAGATTTATCATTTTATATATATATATTTTTTTTTTTTGTGTGTGTTGGCGTTAGCTAGCTACCGTCAGCAGATGTGTACCTAGTAAGTGTTAGCAGCATTTGTATCGGTTAAATGTACGTAGTTGAATATCAGCTAATATTCAACAGTAAAGTATACACCTTTTGAGGAGCCCTTGGTAAATCAGCCTCTGCCAGGTATAAAGGGAAATTATGGAACAAATAAAAAGTTAACACCAACACTGCAAGGTCTGTAGAGATCTTCAGACTTTTTTTTTGTGTTTTACGAATGCAGAATCCAGTAAAATAAAATCTGTAAAAAAGACATAATGAGTGGCACATAACGTGAAGTAACAGAACATTTCTATTCCACTTGTCCTACAAAAAATCCACTTGTCCTGGACAAGCCTCAGGGAGTTTCCCGCCAAAAATGAAGTTCTCTAAAGTAGGAAGACAGCCATTGGAATTAAAGGGAGAAAACTGCCGGAAAAACGGCGAATATCGTAGTTCAGCCGGCAGGCGTGTGTTGCTAAGACGGCCGCCTTAACAGCAAAGTGCTGCGGGAACCCCTGAGTCTTAAATTCGAGCCCTGACAATCATCACCACATACATGTCAGTGTCAGTATGGGATGTTATTGTGTCAATGTCCAATCCAGTCATTTACGTAACAGGGCTCTGCAGCGGAAGAGACTCAGTCTTATGCCAGAGAGAGTGTGTGTGTGTGTGTGTGTGTTCAACATACACAGTTGGTGAACAGCTGAGATAAGGACCTTTTAAAAGGTCACATATTACTGTCCCGCACAATCAGACCACAAGTCTAGACTGGACCTTCCTGGACAGCCTATAAACAATTTCACCTTTTTAAATGTTATACAGGCCTATTCATTTCAGGAAGGGGCCCTATGGAAACAATACTGTACACGTCCCTGTTGTCTCTGAATAACAATGTTACCAAGAGGGAAGGCATAGCTTCCAGCTCGGTGGTTAGAGCCTTTGCCTCTCAGATCAGGAGGTGATGGTCATTGGCATGGCATCCATATTAGATATGATGATATATTGGTAATCTTACATTTTGTATCCATGTCTTAGAACTGCTGGGCTTGCTGTATGCACTACTGTATGTGTGTTGGATAACAGCATCTGATTAATGAATACAAATGTCAGATGTAAACACTGTTGTTAGCGTGGACCAGGGATCTGCTGTGCTCTTCAGCCAGAGTTTTGGGGTCAGGTGATCAGGTCAGGTGATCAGGTCAGGTGATGCAGTGGGACTTATTAAAACACTCGGCTAAATTAGCAGGCTCCTCTTACCGCCGCCTCTCTCCGTTCAGCCCTCTCTCCCTCATTACTCCCTCTGTTCTCACACACAGAGGTCAGCCTTAATGAGGACACACCCACACAGTGCAGGAGACAGCACACACACACACACACACACACACTCTCTTAGACACACCTACACACACACACACGCACACTCTCTCTCTCTTTCCCTCACACTCAGTGATTCAGAATGAGATTCAGAGAGAGGGAAAGGGGAGAGAGAGAGGAAAGGAGGAGATTCAGAGAGAGGGAGAGAGGGAAGGAGGAGATTCAGAGAGAGGGAGGAGATAGAGAGAGGGAGAGAGGGAAGGAGGAGATTCAGAGAGAGGGAGGAGATAGAGAGAGGGAGAGAGGGAAGGAGGAGATTCAGAGAGAGGGAGAGAGGGAAGGAAGAGATAGATAGAGAGGGAGAGAGGGAGGAGATAGAGAGAGGGAGAGAGGGAAGGAAGAGATAGATAGAGAGGGAGAGAGGGAGGAGATAGAGAGAGGGAGAGAGGGAAGGAGGAGATTCAGAGAGAGGGAGAGAGGGAGGAGATAGATAGAGAGAGGGAGAGAGGGAGGAGATAGAGAGAGGGAGAGAGGGAGGAGATAGAGAGAGAGAGGGAGAGAGGGAGGAGATAGAGAGAGAGAGGGAGAGAGGGAGGAGATAGATAGAGAGAGGGAGAGAGGGAGGAGATAGATAGAGAGAGGGAGAGAGGGAGGAGATAGAGAGAGGGAGAGAGGGAGGAGATAGATAGAGAGAGGGAGAGAGGGAGGAGATAGAGAGAGGGAGGGAGAGAGGGAGGAGATAGAGAGAGGGAGGAGATAGAGAGAGGGAGGGAGAGAGGGAGGAGATAGATAGAGAGAGGGAGGAGATAGATAGAGAGAGGGAGAGAGGGAGAATGATAGAGCACATAGGACAGATCCAGACTAACCATCAGATATGTCCTGCTGATCCAAGCTGCTGATACTGACCCAGTCACCCTGGCTGCTGCAGGAGAGACCATGTGGTCTCACACACACACACACACACACACACACACACAGTACTTGGCTGCCTGGGAAAATTGCGTTCTTTTGTGGGGTTCCTTTTATCTTATTTTTCATCCATATTCACTGGATATTAGCTGCAGGTCGCTCCTGTGGCTATTAATAGAGAGCCCTACTCTTATGCAATCTACAGACCCAGACCCAGCTACTCTGCTCTGAGAGAGAGAGACAGAGAGATAGGGGGGGGGGGGCTGAGGAGGAGAGATGATGACACTAAAAAGGGAGTGTGAGAGAGGGATATGGGACGATGTTGGAGAAGGAGAGAATGTGTTGGCGGAGATATGGAGAGAGGGAGAGCGAGTGTTAGCAAGAGAGACTGGGAGAGGGAGAGAAATAGAGAGACTGAGAGAGAGGGAGAGCCATTACATCACCAGACCTGGCCTAACCTTTCTGACATCACCAGACCTGAGCCCTAGGCTTGATGAGCTAAGCCCAAGAGCTTGTTGTCTTGGACATCTCACTGCATTCTTGCTGCTGGAGAATGATGGGAAAGCAGGTTATAAGTTTTACACCCTCACGTCCGTGCTAATAGCCGGTAATGCTATATACACACCAGACCAAGCCACTGTCTCTTGCACTGGGGGTTATCTGTTAAGAGTGAGGTCTAGCGGTGACAGTAAACCGTGTGAGGTTTAGACATGACCACACGCCAACCTGTCTTGTCTGACAGGAAGCAGCAGAGTGCCTGTGATGCCGCTCTGCTGGAGCCTCCTGCCAGTGATGCCGCTCTGCTGAACATCCTGTCCATCTGCAGACCCTGCTAGTCAAGACTAGCTGAAAACCTTCATGTCTTGCACACATTCCAACAGCGGTGCTGCGTGTCTTCCAAACCAGCCAGCGACTGTATCAGGGTCCTAGAGTCTGTGGAGTTGGTGTCTGAGTGAGTTAGGATGGAGGGAACCATTTCTATGGGTTTGGAAGCTCCAGCTAAGGAATTGGCGGCAGGGTCTTCAAGCGAGTGAATAACCATCTTTCAGGAGACTCTCTCTTCACACAAACATCATCGAACAGGCAGAGTTTGAAATGTGGTTCTGTGTTAACACTCAAATGGCCTATTTCACCAGTCAAGACTTCAAACTTGAACAGTTAACTGTCACTAGTTAGCCATAGTAACCATACGGCTCCAGCAGTAAGAATGCAGTGAAATAGCTGTTCTGCAGGAAGTTCCAGTGTGATGGGTTTGATTGATAGGTCCCTACAGAGATAAAGATGGTTCTGTTTCAGGGCCTCTGTGGGTGTGTGTGTGTTGTGTGTGTGTAAGTGTGTGTGTGTGTGTTGCCTCTGCAGTGTTGCACTGAATGACATACTACAGACTCCCACTCTCCCCATTCCAATCCTTGTGTTCCATCGACAGCAGACATTCCAAATGACCCCTTCTCAGACTCGGGGCAGGAGGAGGGCGGGGGGCGCAGGGGGCAAGGGGGGGCGTGGGGGGCAGGAGGAGGGCGGGGGGGGGGGGCGCTGACACACCGTCAGAAAGTGCCTTGAGGCAAACCCTCTCTATAATCAACACCACTAAACTATCACCCTCCTTCTCTGCTGTCATTATTTCCATAATTACTATTATGATAACCTTGGTTCACTTTGATGACACACAGTGCTGTTTTAAGATAGGAGTCATTTCAAACCTCATGAGAAGAATAACAGTGGCCTTAGTAGCCTATAGGTTTAGGATGACTGTTTAGGGATTAGAAGTAAGTCTTTAAGGACTGTGTTATGTAGGTTTTAACTTTATATACTTAGTAACACATATAAGTGGTCTCTCTTGCAGGGTAAGTCAAGGTTGTTTAAGTCCAGGGAATAAGAAGCTGACACACTAGGGAATCAGACAAGCTTAGTAAGTAACAATAATATAATATTGTACTCAATTAGCCAAAGCTGATATCCAAAGCAACATACAGAGGGGGATTTAAACCTGGGACCTCTTGATCTGCAGTCAAATGCTCTAACCACTGAGGTATACCGGGTAGCCCCTCCCTTAAAAACACCTCACCAGACTTCAACAACAACAAAAAAACGTAATGCAACAAAGCTGACGTTCTAACAGAGACACAGTGCTGCAGGACTGGATCCTAGCACACAGCACAGTGCTGCAGGACTGGATCCTAGCACACAGCACAGTGCTGCAGGACTGGATCCTAGCACACAGCACAGTGCTGCAGGACTGGATCCTAGCACACAGCACAGTGCTGCAGGACTGGATCCTAGCACACAGCACAGTGCTGCAGGACTGGATCCTAGCACACAGCAGTGCTGCAGGACTGGATCCTAGCACACAGCACAGTGCTGCAGGACTGGATCCTAGCACACAGCAGTGCTGCAGGACTGGATCCTAGCACACAGCACAGTGCTGCAGGACTGGATCCTAGCACACAGCACAGTGCTGCAGGACTGGATCCTAGCACACAGCAGTGCTGCAGGACTGGATCCTAGCACACAGCACAGTGCTGCAGGACTGGATCCTAGCACACAGCACAGTGCTGCAGGACTGGATCCTAGCACACAGCAGTGCTGCAGGACTGGATCCTAGCACACAGCACAGTGCTGCAGGACTGGATCCTAGCACACAGCAGTGCTGCAGGACTGGATCCTAGCACACAGCACAGTGCTGCAGGACTGGATCCTAGCACACACTACTTGTAAGCTGACTAGGTGAATGGATCTCCGTCCAGCTAGATCCAGGAGCGTTGTGTAACCTCCACTTCAGTTCCACTTTCAGGCTGCGGGGAGGTCACATCACTCTGGCTCACACTGACGCTTCCACACCGAGACAAACACACACAGACACAACTCCACACGGACCCACACACCGATCACCATGCTCTACCACTGAGATATACTCAGTGTGTATCAGTGTGTCAGATGGCTTAGTGGTGAGGGAGTCGGGCTGGTAATCAGGAGGTTGCCGGATTGATTCCCCACCGTGTCAAATGACGTTGTGTCCAAGGCACTTTACCCTACTTGCCTTGGGGGGAATGTCCCTGCACTTACTGTAAGTCGCTCTGGATAAGAGCGTCTGCTAAATGTAAAATGTATACGCATCCCCGTTCCCCAACCCTCTCTCAATGGGTATAGCTCAGTGGTAGAGCATTGGACTGCAGCTCAAGTAGTTAAGTTCAAATCTCCAATATCTCATATATGGCACAACACACATCAGGAAGCTACAGGGGCTTCTCTCTGACTGACACACACACACACACACACACACACACACACACACACATTCAAAACAGATGGATTTTTTAAAGGTCACATCGTATGCAAACCTGACAAGTCCAACAGCGTAACACTTGTTAATCATATTTTATCACACCACACAGATTAAGCAATGCTAGTCAATACAAATAAGACATGCTCAATAACGCAGTAGATGCTGACTAAAGTGATATATATATATATATATATATAAACTCTGTCAAACCACTGGGACTAGCAATACAAACTCGTTAGGCAATGCTTCCAACCCTGACTGAAATTTGGAATGGCAACTATTTGCATTTTACAGGACAGCTGCGGATGAAATTCTTCAACACAACCACCGCGAGCTGTCACCTCTGATTTGCGTGTATCAGCCGCTACACGGTTAAGAGACAGTGGTCAAGAAAAACTGTATTTTTGATAGGGCACACGATGGACTCACCGAATGGTTCACTCCCCACATTAGGACGCTCAGAAGAGGGTCGCTGGCTCGGAAGAGCTTCACTTTTTGAGCCACGAAGTGTTTCTTCTTGGTCTTCGTTTTGCTCGCAATAGATGCGGCAATGCTGCTCGCCGTAGCCATCTTTAGCGGTAGTAAACTGGCTGAATCTCAGATAGCTCGCTGGGTAGCTGATGCTCACCACGAGCTCACGGCTCAATGATCACCGACACTCTGCATTTAACTAAAAATAAAAATAATAATTACAACACCCGTCTAAATGTGTCCTCGTTCACAGATTTACTGTTGCCAGGCACCTTGGATTTGCGAAATTTATCACAGTTTTCTTATTCATTAGCTGAGGAAACGGCGAGCAAATATCTTCGTCTATTATAACTCCCAGATATTGTTTAATAACCCATCACTTCGACAGTCAAGTCACCTCTTCCTTGCGGTTCTCGCACCCAGCCAGTCCTCACTGATCTGACGTTAGCATAGCTTAGCTAGCTAGCTACTAGCTGCCTTGTAACTAACTGACTACAACGCAACGGGATGAATACTCGTTTGGGATCCAGTGGGAAAAAATCATCACAAATTAATACTGCAATGTAGAAATGGTAAACGAAATGTCATGCAGCCTCGTTATAGTGGTATTTAGCTCGCTGACCAAAGAGCTTTACAAACAGTCCGTGGTGTCCAGTCCGACCTTCGGCAGCTAGCCCACCCACACACAGCCTGGCTCGAGCACTGCACAGTACTGGCAAGCTGTCAAGCTAGCTAACAGTTAGCTTGAATGTTCGTCAGATAGCAATGGCTTTCCTTCCTTGTACACGATAACGGGTCAGTCCGTAGATATGACAGCGTGGGGCCTCACGATTAATTCTTAAAGGCTTTATCTCTTATCGCGTACAAATATGTGTGTAAAATCTACGGCTCATCAAATCCGCGGGTATGTGGCTTCCGGCTCTGTGTTGGCTGTCAACTGACAGCTCGAGCTGGAGGGAGGTGACAGCTCGAGCTACGGTCCCTCGTGCAGGCACATTCAAGCTTCTACTGCTTCTCTCGCTCTGATTCGCTGCAACACAACCCCTCCCTTCCCTAACCCCCCTCACCCCTTCCCCCGCGTTTCTACTGTGCAATTTCTAATTTCTCACTCCTACAACACGCACTGTATAATATTAGCAAAATGACGTGCTAGATTGTTAGCCTAAACCTAATGGATTAACGGTATTTTTCTCGGTGTGCGTTTGTGTGTGTGCGTTTGCTCGCGTACGCGTGTTTGTGTATGTGTGTTTATCCAATGCCCCTTTGCAAACCCCTAATAATGTACAAGTGTTAAATCCAGCATTTTCAACATTTCCCCCGTCCCCTCACCGGCAACTTGCTTGATTTGAGATTAATCTGAGGGCAGCCGGGCCCGAGACAGCGGAGTGACAGCGTCCCGCACCACCGGAGCTAGGCCTAATGCCGTTAGAGGTCATCTGGGTTTTGGTGCAGAGTGTGCTTTTTCCATCGGCGCTCCGCTGCTGCTGTGTCAGTGCGTCTCCGAGGAGGGAACCTCAGTTTGCTGATGCTGATGTAGTGCTCATTTATTTTATGACTCACCCTCCTCATGCCAAGGGCCCCGTGCTGCCAGAATGGACCACCTCTTAAGGGAACAGGCATCTTTACTCCCGGTGAACACATTTGTGGTCTGGACATCCACCTACATTCTTACCAGCATTTCACGGTACATGTTTATACTAGTTTTATCACGGTACATGTACGTTTGAAGATGAACACTTGTCTATTCATATTCTATAATACACTTTCACAAGTCAAATCTCTGGTCCCTATATGGTCCAAGGAGGTCACGAGCACGATTTGAATGACACCCGAAACAATGTGGTTCACGTCGCTTAGCAACCAAAGTCATCCTTCCACATTTCCAAAACATTGCGATCTGTCTGGCTAACAAGCTAGCCGAAAACCTGGGCGCTTCTAACTGGTCTGTGAGTTAATAACAGGTAATTAACCCAACAGAAAGGGCGATTAGGAAAGTCACAATTACTGACCCAAAGCTTTCTTGTTTGTAAGTGTATGGTAGGGTGCAATCTTTCATCAAGTAGCTAGCTAGCTATCTCTGTGTAGCTATAGCTGCTTACAGCAGCTAGTTTATGGTACATTACTCATTAGCCAAGTTCAGTTAGTTCTCTACTCAGCTGGTTTGCCAACAACCTCAGCGAAACTACCACCAGCTTGCATTTAAGTGAAACAATTCATAAGTAAGTTTTTCTAATTTGATAACAGTTTTGTTTCTCGTTTCAGAATGGGAAAGAAAGTAAAGAAGGAGAATGAGGCACCCTCTAAGGACACTGTAAGAATCTAGTTGACTAGTAGCTAACCCCTTTCGTTAGAGTTCATTTGTGCTGAACACACACTCAGTCATTCAGTCATCTGTATGCACACCCACTCCGCTCCCCACCCCGCAGTTTGACCCCCTGCCCATCGAGAGCAGGAAACCAGCCACTGTGGTTCTGATGCTCAACTCCCCGGAGGAAGAGGTCTTGGCCAAAGCATGTGAAGCTATTCACAAATTTGCAAAGAAAGGTAGTATCCCTCTGTCTCTCTCTTCTCTCTCTGTCTCTCCTCTCTCTGTCTCTCTCCTCTCTCTCTCCTCTCTCTCTCTCTCTCTCTCTCTCTCTCTCTCTCTCTCTTCCCTCTCTCTCTCTTCTCTCTATTTCTCTCTCTCTGTCTCTCCTCTCTCTCTCTCCTCTCTCTCTCTCTCTCTCTCTCTCTCTTCCCTCTCTCTCTCTTCTCTCTATTTCTCTCTCCTCTCTCTGTCTCTCCTCTCTCTCTCTTCTCTCTCTGTCTCTCCTCTCTCTCTCTCCTCTCTCTCTCTCTATCTCTCTCTCTCTCTCTCTCTCTCTCTCTTCCCTCTCTCTCACTTCTCTCTTTTGCGATATAAGAGGAGCAGTGCTTATTATTCATCAATCGTTTATTGACTGAACATATTGTGTTTGAAGCCTATGAGATTGTATTTTACTAAAGTGAACTGAAAGGAAGGTGCCTTCTTCCCCTGTGTTCATCTCCTCCTCTCCACCGCCCTCTGGTGGCAGGAGATGAGAATTGCAGCTCTCTGCTGGGACTAGGGGCTGTGGAGCCACTCTGCCAGCTCATCTCCCACGAAGACAAGCTGGTGCGACGCAATGCATTCATGGCCCTGGGTGTCATGGCTGCCAATGGTGAGAGCCTTTGTGTTGACTGGCTGTCTGGCTGTCTTCTGATTGGCTGTCTGGCTGTCTTCTGATTGGCTGTCTGGCTGTCTTCTGATTGTCCTTTTGACTGTCTGACTGTCCCGCTGGAAAAACTGATTGGGAAGAAAAGAAGAACAATGTTTTGAACACCGTAATTTATTTTATTGCTAGGTGATGTGAAGAGACTTCTGAAGAAAATTGACATAATCCCTTCCGTCATCGCCAAACTGTCACCTGAAGGTATCTGTCCATCCTGAGGAAAACACACCCACTGTGATGTCACCAATACCACCTCAATCATGCACATCATCACACTCCATCATAGTCACTCAAGTCTTAAAAAGTAATCAAGGGTGCCCACAAAAAAATTACAAAAAAGCTAATCCCACCCTACTGATGTCCTTCCCCAGCTGAGTGTGTGTTCTTCCATAGAGGACATGGTGGTCCAGGAGTTTGCTACTCTGTGCCTGGTCTCCCTGTCAGTGGACTTCAGCTGTAAGGTCCAGATCTTCTCCAGCCAGGGCCTGGGGCCCCTCCTGCAGCTTCTGTCCAGCCCAGACCCCGACGTGAAGAAGAACTCAGCCGAGTGCATCTATAACCTGGTCCAGGTGACCCCTCCCTCACCCCTCACACACCTCTACCAGCCCCCTGTCACGGGCTGATCTCAGAGGCTACTGTGTCCCAATGCTGTTGTTTATGTGTCTGAGTGTGTGTATGTATATATATGTGTGTGTGTGTGTGTGAGAGTGAAGGACCTACCCAGCAGGGAGGCAGTGTGTGGGCTGCAGGGGATCCCTCCCCTGCTGGAGCTGCTGAGGTCAGAGTTTGTGGTGATCCAGCAGCTGGGCCTGGCCTCCCTGGAGCTACTGAGCCTGGACCCAGACACACGGGCCTGCCTGCGGGAGGAGCAGGGGCTGGCCGCGCTGCTGGAGCTGCTCGCCAACAAGGTGAGGGGGGGGGGGGGGGTGTTGGGGGGTAGTGTGTGTGTGTTTAGGGGGTGGAAAGATGTGTGTGTTGGGGGGTTATTGTGTGTGTGTGTGTTTCAATGCTTAATGCACTGATGTCAAAGGAGGAGATAGATTTGAACACGTACTTCCCCCACCCCTCCACCCCTCCACCCCTCCACACCTCCCCCTCCATACTCCCCCCCCCTCCAGGAGTGTGGGGACCTGCACGTGGCTGCTCTGCGGGTGCTGTCCTCATGCCTGCTGGAGCAGGACAGTGTGCGAGTGCTGGCTGAGTCTGGGGGGATGAGCACCCTGCTGCAGATCCTCCTCTCCTCCCCCCAGCCTGCTGTCCAAGCCCTCGCCCTCACCTCCCTCACCAGGGTCGCACACACTGGTAAGCCAGCGCACCTGTGTGTGTGTGTGTGTGTGTGTATTTAGCTGTGCATGAGGCCATTCATCCAGGCTTTGTGCTCAGGTGTGTGTGCGTGTGTGTGTGTATAGCTGAGAATCGCCAGCTGCTTCATGAGCAGGCTGTGGAGCAGGTCCTGGTGGAGCTGCTGTGTGTGGAGAACGACAGCGTGAGGATCGCTAGCTGTCAGGCTGTCGCCGCCATGAGCCTCAGCATGACCAGCAGAGACACCTTCAGACACCTGGGTGAGACACACACAGAGACACCTTCAGACACCTGGGTGAGACACACACACACACACACACACACTCAGAGACACCTTCAGACACCTGGGTGAGACACACACACACACACACACACACACACAGAGACACCTTCAGACACCTGGGTGAGACACACACACAGAGACACACACACACAGAGACACCTTCAGACACCTGGGTGAGACACACACACACACAGAGACACACAGAGACACCTTCAGACACCTGGGTGAGACACATACACAGAGACACACAGAGACACCTTCAGACACCTGGGTGAGACACACACAGAGACACCTTCAGACACCTGGGTGAGACACACACACACACAGAGACACCTTCAGACACCTGGGTGAGACACACACACACACACACACACCTTCAGACACCTGGGTGAGACACACACACAGATAGGGTTTAACACAAACACAACACCAGTTCCAGTGGCAGTGGGAGGCGGAGCCATGCTTCATGAATATGCACGTCTGGGTGTGTTTCAGACGGCATCCGCGCAGTGGTTAAGTTGCTAAGCAATGAGGGGTCAGAGGTGAGAGAGGCCGCAGCCCTGGCCCTGTCCAACCTCACACACAACCACCAGCTCAACGCCTAGTGAGTCCATCATCTCTCCCTCTCCCTACCTCCCTCTCTCTCCCTACCTCCCTCTCTCTCTCTCTCTCTCTCTCTCTCTCTCTCTCTCTCTCTCTCTCTCTCTCTCTCTCTCTCCCTCTCCCTACCTCTCTCTCTCTCTCTCTCTCTCCCTCTCCCTACCTCCCTCTACCTCTCTCTCTCTCCCTACCTCCCCCCCCCTCTCTCTCTCCCTACCTCTCTCTCTCTTTCTCTCTCTCCCTACCTCCCTCTCTCTGTGTTATTGTGTTGCTAAGCAGAGATTGTTCTATGAGTGTGTGTCTGTATGTCTGTGTGATTCTGTGCATCTGTGTGTGTGTCTCAGTGCGGCGTACGAGGCGGAGGGAGAGCAGGGATTGGTGCAGCTGCTGCAGGATGGTTCTCCTGGGGGCGTGGCCCACGCGGCCGCCGCCCTCTCCCACATGGCCCAGCAGGAAGTGGTGCGCAGCAGCATCCTGTCCCGCGGCGCCATGCGGTCTCTGGTGGAGCCCCTCAGCTGCCCAGACACACACACCCTGCTGCACACCACCCAGGCCCTGGCTGCCCTGGCCTGTGATGCTGACGGGAGGGCAGACGTAAGACACACACTCACAGACACACACTCACAGACACACACTCACAGACACACACACATATAGACACACACACACACACTGACCTTGTCTGTTTTTCTCACGTAGCTTAGGAACGCCGGCGGCCTCGCTCCATTGGTCAGGCTGCTACAGTCCAATCACAAAGCAGTGAGGCGCAATGCATGCTGGGCCCTCAGCGTGTGCGCCAATGACGAGGCCACGGCCGTGGAGCTGTGCAGCCTGGGGTGAGCCTGGGGATGACATCATCACCCAGACGATGTCACACAGACGATGTCACACAGATGTTGTCACACAGATGATGTCAGAGCAGACAGGGCTCTCCAGCCCTGCTCCTGGAGAGCTACATGCCTGTACGTTCTCGCTCCAACACTAATCCAGCACACTGGATTCTAATAATTAGCTGATTGATCAGGTTAAGTAAGCAGGGTTGGAGCAAAAACCAAGAGGTAAGTAGCTCCCCAGGAACAGGGCTAGAGAGTCCTGGTTTAGAGAGTACTGCAGAAGATCAAGGATCAGAAGTGCATTAGTTCTAAGAGGGTTTATATTCTACCTTAATCCAAAGTGAAGTGTCATGTTGTTCGTTCCATGAATAGAGACCGACTGTGGTCAGTAGATGGCGCCCAAGTTACAAAAAAAAAAATCTAACCTTTTTCGAAAATATTTTTGCAACCTTTAGAAACGTTTTTTTCTGTTCTTTTGAGTAAACTTGGTCCATGTATCTGTGTGTGTGTGTCAGGGCCCTGGAGTTGTTGCAGGACATTAACTGTTCAGTGAACCGGAGGAGTACTTTCAGCGAGAGAGCCTTCCAGAAGCTTCTGGACTTCAACCCTTCCCTCAAATACAGCCTGACTGGCCGGCTGGGCTGCACAGACCTCATCAGCGATGGCTTCTACGACCCCGGACAGGTACACACACACACAGTCACACACCACAAACCTTTAGACAGCCCTACACCCTGGTTAAGTCCTCTGCCCTCCCCAGGCTCGTCCAGGCCACACAGTGCTGTCTCTGGAGGAGCTGTCCAAGCAGCCTCCCACCCAGCGCAGGGCTGTCATCACCGTCAACACCAAGACCCTGCACACGTGAGTCAGGACAGACCCACAGCCCTCTGGACCCACAGCCCTCTAGACCCAAAGCCCTCTAGACCCACAGCCCTCTGGACCCACATCCCTCTAGACCCACAGCCCTCTGGACCCACAGCCCTCTGGACCCACAGCCCTCTAGACCCACAGCCCTCTAGACCCACAGCCCTCTAGACCCACATCCCTCTAGACCCACAGCCCTCTAGACCCACAGCCCTCTGGACCCTCTGGACCCACAGCCCTCTGGACCCACATCCCTCTAGACCCACAGCCCTCTGGACCCACAGCCCTCTGGACCCACAGCCCTCTAGACCCAAAGCCCTCTAGACCCACAGCCCTCTGGACCCACAGCCCTCTAGACCCAAAGCCCTCTAGACCCACAGCCCTCTAGACCCAAAGCCCTCTAGACCCACATCCCTCTAGACCCACATCCCTCTGGACCCACAGCCCTCTAGACCCACATCCCTCTAGACCCACATCCCTCTAGACCCACATCCCTCTAGACCCACAGCCCTCTAGACCCACTAGACCCACAGCCCTCTAGACCCACATCCCTCTAGACCCACAGCCCTCTAGACCCACTAGACCCACAGCCCTCTAGACCCACATCCCTCTAGACCCACAGCCCTCTAGACCCACTAGACCCACAGCCCTCTAGACCCACAGCCCTCTAGACCCACTAGACCCACAGCCCTCTAGACCCACAGCCCTCTAGACCCACAGCCCTCTAGACCCACTAGACCCACAGCCCTCTAGACCCACAGCCCTCTAGACCCACAGCCCTCTAGACCCACAGCCCACTAGACCCACTAGACCCACAGCCCTCTAGACCCACAGCCCTCTAGACCCACAGCCCTCTAGACCCACAGCCCTCTGGACCCACTAGACCCACAGCACTCTAGACCCACAGCCCACTAGACCCACAGCCCTCTAGACCCACAGCCCTCTGGACCCACAGCCCTCTAGACCCACAGCAATCCTCTCTCTCTTCCCTTCCTCTCTCCTCTTCTCCCTCCTCTTCTCTTGTCCTCTCTCTCTTCTGTGCAATGCTTTATAGAGCAATATTTCTGACATCTTATCCCCTCCTCTTTCCTCTTCTCTCTTTCTCCCCCCCCTCCTTTCTCCCTCCACTCTGTGTCTCCACTCTGTGTCTCCACTCTGTGTCTCCACTCTGTGTCTCCTCTCTCTGTGTCTCCACTCTGTGTCTCCTCTCTGTGTCTCCACTCTGTGTCTCCTCTCTCTGTGTCTCCTCTCTGTGTCTCCTCTCTCTGTGTCTCCACTCTGTGTCTCCTCTCTGTGTCTCCACTCTGTGTCTCCACTCTGTGTCTCCACTCTGTGTCTCCTCTCTGTGTCTCCTCTCTGTGTCTCCACTCTGTGTCTCCACTCTGTGTCTCCTCTCTGTGTCTCCTCTCTGTGTCTCCTCTCTGTGTCTCCTCTCTGTGTCTCCACTCTGTGTCTCCACTCCTTGTGTCTCCTCTCTGTATCTCCTCTCTGTGTCTCCTCTCTCTGTGTCTCCTCTCTCTGTGTCTCCTCTCTGTCTCCACTCTGTGTCTCCTCTCTCTGTGTCTCCTCTCTCTGTGTCTCCACTCTGTGTCTCCTCTCTGTGTCTCCTCTCTGTGTCTCCTCTCTGTGTCTCCACTCTGTGTCTCCACTCCTTGTGTCTCCTCTCTGTGTCTCCTCTCTGTGTCTCCTCTCTGTGTCTCCACTCTGTGTCTCCACTCCTTGTGTCTCCTCTCTGTGTCTCCTCTCTGTGTGTCTCCTGGCTGCTGACAGGCTCAATGAAAAAGATGTAGTGTGAAAGGGAAGCTAAATGCCAGTGGGCAGGCACCCACACACAGTACCACACACACACACAGTACCACACACACACACAGTACCACACACACACACACTGTGTCTCCATCTAGTATACTCTCTACACTACATCTAGCATTTTAATGAATTGACTTTGTTAAAGAGAGCAGACCCCCAGGGTACCTCTCTTCCACTCCAGTACCCTGAAACTAAACACACACTCACACACACAGTTACACACACACTCACCAACACACACACACACACACACAGGGCTCATACACACCACCCCAGGAGTAATGGAGCACCCTATTATGCTGTAGTTCTATAGGAAGGCAGATGGGTGCCTGGTGTGACCTGAGTTTCACCCTGTCTCCTGGAGGGGGGGGGGGGGACCTTCATTCATAGTCACAATGTGTCCCCTCACAGCCACAGCAGTCCTTTACCTCTGGCTTCCCTGTATGCAAGATTTGCTCTGCTCCTTGAGTCGTCTGTGTGTGTTTGTGGTGCAGAGTGGGGTGGATGCTGGTTGGTGTGTGTTGTAGAGGGGCCCGGGTAGAGGGGGATGCTCCTGGTGCATGTTAAGCAGGCCAGAGCTAGCAGGCTGCCAGTAGACCATGTTAGACATGGAGTATATCTGCTCTGCATGTATTTACACTTCCCTATATTGGACTGTTTTTGATTCATTATTGTATGCTCCCTGCTTCCTTTTTTCTGTTTCCTGCTTCCCTACTTCCTGCTTCCTGTTTCCTGTTCCCTACTTCCTGTCTCCTGTTCCCTGCTTCCTGTTCCCGGTTTCCTGCTTCCTGTTTGCGGCAGGGTCCCAGTGGAGCAGTCAGAGGAGAGGCTGCAGGACATTCCTACTGACGCACGCACCGCCTCGGCACCTAGCAGCAAGGCCAGCTGCAGGACGCCAAGGTGTGTGTATCTGTGTGTGTATATCTGTGTGTGTGTGCATGTACAAGCTGTTTGAGATGTTGTCCCTCGCTCCACAGTAAAGGGAAGGGTAAAGGGCGCAGGGAGGACGAGACCCTAACCCAACAGGAAGTCTCCACCCAACAGGAAGTCTCGCTTCCAGAGAAACCATGGATACTGCCCTTCGACTACGCCCTCCAGCGCCTGGTGTCTGAGGCTGCAGCCTTGCTTCCCCTGGCTGAGGAGGCGGAGCAGTACAGCTCTCTGGCCAGGTGACTCATCACAGGACTGGGGAATTATTTATGAATCTTCATTTCAGGGCTCCCTCAAAAAACTTTGCAGTGGTTTCCTGGCTTGCCATTGGCTGTTTCTGCAGCCACTCAGGCCCTAAAACTCCTGTGATTGGCTGTCAGGCTGGTGAGCGAGGCGATGGGCGGGGCTGTGGAGACAGACAGGCAGCATGACTTCCTGTGGGAACTTCACATCAGTGAGCTGAAGTTTGAGCTGCAGTCCAACATCATCCCTATAGGCCGCATACGCCTAGGGACCTTCTACCACCGAGCCCTGCTGTACAAGGTAGCACACTTACTATACACACTATACTACCACTGAGCTCTGCTCTACAAGGTAGCACACTTACTATACACACTATACTACCACTGAGCTCTGCTGTACAAGGTAGCACACTTACTATACACACTATACTACCACTGAGCTCTGCTCTACAAGGTAGCACACTTACTATACACACTATACTACCACTGAGCTCTGCTGTACAAGGTAGCACACTTACTATACACACTATACTACCACTGAGCTCTGCTCTACAAGGTAGCACACTTACTATACACACTATACTACCACTGAGCCCTGCTGTACAAGGTAGCACACTTACTATACACACTATACTACCACTGAGCCCTGCTGTACAAGGTAGCACACTTACTATACACACTATACTACCACCGAGCCCTGCTCTACAAGGTAGCACACTTACTATACACACTATACTACCACTGAGCTCTGCTGTACAAGGTAGCACACTTACTATACACACTATACTACCACTGAGCCCTGCTGTACAAGGTAGCACACTTACTATACACACTATACTACCACTGAGCCCTGCTGTACAAGGTAGCACACTTACTATACACACTATACTACCACTGAGCTCTGCTCTACAAGGTAGCACACTTACTATACACACTATACTACCACTGAGCTCTGCTCTACAAGGTAGCACACTTACTATACACACTATACTACCACTGAGCTCTGCTGTACAAGGTAGCACACTTACTATACACACTATACTACCACCGAGCTCTGCTGTACAAGGTAGCACACTTACTATACACACTATACTACCACTGAGCTCTGCTCTACAAGGTAGCACACTTACTATACACACTATACTACCACTGAGCTCTGCTCTACAAGGTAGCACACTTACTATACACACTATACTACCACTGAGCCCTGCTCTACAAGGTAGCACACTTACTATACACACTATACTACCACTGAGCCCTGCTCTACAAGGTAGCACACTTACTATACACACTATACTACCACTGAGCTCTGCTCTACAAGGTAGCACACTTACTATACACACTATACTACCACTGAGCCCTGCTCTACAAGGTAGCACACTTACTATACACACTATACTACCACTGAGCTCTGCTGTACAAGGTAGCACACTTACTATACACACTATACTACCACTGAGCTCTGCTCTACAAGGTAGCACACTTACTATACACACTATACTACCACTGAGCTCTGCTCTACAAGGTAGCACACTTACTATACACACTATACTACCACTGAGCTCTGCTCTACAAGGTAGCACACTTACTATACACACTATACTACCACTGAGCCCTGCTGTACAAGGTAGCACACTTACTATACACACTATACTACCACTGAGCCCTGCTCTACAAGGTAGCACACTTACTATACACACTATACTACCACTGAGCCCTGCTCTACAAGGTAGCACACTTACTATACACACTATACTACCACTGAGCCCTGCTCTACAAGGTAGCACACTTACTATACACACTATACTACCACTGAGCCCTGCTCTACAAGGTAGCACACTTACTATACACACTATACTACCACTGAGCCCTGCTGTACAAGGTAGCACACTTACTATACACACTATACTACCACTGAGCCCTGCTCTACAAGGTAGCACACTTACTATACACACTATACTACCACCGAGCCCTGCTCTACAAGGTAGCACACTTACTATACACACTATACTACCACTGAGCCCTGCTCTACAAGGTAGCACACTTACTATACACACTATACTACCACTGAGCCCTGCTGTACAAGGTAGCACACTTACTATACACACTATACTACCACTGAGCCCTGCTCTACAAGGTAGCACACTTACTATACACACTATACTACCACTGAGCTCTGCTCTACAAGGTAGCACACTTACTATACACACTATACTACCACTGAGCCCTGCTGTACAAGGTAGCACACTTACTATACACACTATACTACCACTGAGCCCTGCTCTACAAGGTAGCACACTTACTATACACACTATACTACCACTGAGCTCTGCTCTACAAGGTAGCACACTTACTATACACACTATACTACCACTGAGCTCTGCTCTACAAGGTAGCACACTTACTATACACACTATACTACCACTGAGCTCTGCTGTACAAGGTAGCCCAGTCCAGTGGATCACCTCACATCTCCCACTCCCTCTGTTTCTCCCTTGCACTTCTAACCCCCCCTTGCCCCCTCCTCCCTTTATCTCCTTCCTCCCCTCCTTCCCCCAGGCCCTGGCTGACCGTATCGGGCTGAGCTGTAGCCTAGAGCGGGGGGAATATAACCGGGCGTGGAACCAGGTGCTGCTCTCCAGCGGACCCCCCCAGTCCTCGGGCCCCCTCCCCCCCAGGCCCCAGGCCCCCTGCCCCCCCAGGCCCCAGGCCCCCTGCCCCCCCAAGCCCCAGGCCCCCTGCCCCAGCGCAGGACCTACCTGGTTGACCTCCTGTATCAGCCGGGCAGGCTCCTGAGGATCAACACCCCCGCAGCCATTCACTACCAGACCATCTAGACCCTCCACATTCACTACCAGACCATCTAGACCCTCTACATTCACTACCAGACCATCTAGACCCTCCACATTCACTACCAGACCATCTAGACCCTCTACATTCACGACCAGACCATCTAGACCCTCCACATTCACTACCAGCCCATCTAGACCCTCCACATTCACTACCAGACTATCTAGACACTCTACATTCACTACCAGACTATCTAGACCAGTGGTTCTCAATCCTGGTCCTCGGGACCCCCTGCCCTGCATGTTTTAGATATTTCCCTGCTCCAACACACCTGATTTAAACAAATGGGCCTAATAACGAGCCATTAATTTGAATCAGGTGTGTTTTCAGGAGGGAAACGTCTAAAACATGCAGGGCAGGGGGTCCCGAGGACCAGGCTTGAGAACCACTGATCTAGACACTCTACATTCACTACCAGACCATCTAGACCCTCCACATTCACTACCAGACCATCTAGACCCTCCACATTCACTACCAGACCATCTAGACCCTCCACATTCACTACCAGACCATCTAGATCCTCCACATTCACTACCAGACCATCTAGACCAGGGGTAGGCAACCCTGGTCCTAGAGAGCCGCTTTCCTGCATGTTTTAGATGTTTCCCTGCACCAGCACACCTGATAATGAATGGGTCGTTACCCGGCTTACACAGAGCTTGATAACGACCCATTCATTTGAATCAGGTGTGATGGAACAGGGAAACATCTAAAACATGCAGGACAGCGGCTTTTGAGGACCAGGGTTGCCTACCCCTGATCTAGACCATCCACCTCCTTCCACATTCACTACATCTTGACCCTCCACCCTCCCTAAACTGGCCAGTAGCATTTTGAATAACCAGTACTTTAGAAACATCACAGTGCCTTAATGCCATTGAACTATTTTCATCTGACATCTGAACAACCGTACTTATATTAAAGTTTTGTTAAAGAGTTATGTTTAGTTGTTGTGTATTTGGGTTTTGGGTAGGATTGCGGGGCCAAGTTCTGCTTGTTAAGATGGAGCATGTTCCTCATTGAGAGAACAATAGTTTCTAATTGGATGAGCCAGGCAGAACCTTGACTGATGCAGAGACAAGTGAGTTTTGCTATTGTTCATTCTACATGTAGTATCATATTGTCAATTCAGTTTGATAGAGAGGGTGTGTTCAGTTTACCCTTCTTATTCATGTTTATCTATAATAGGTAGTTCTTTCCTTGAATATGTATTTTGCCTGTGTTTAACTGCAGAACACATATCTTAACGGCCGAATATCCAACTTGAAACTGTAAAATCGGTACTGTTGCCTACCACGATCATTCACTGAAACGATCGCTCCTTGTTTAGATAGGCAATAGGCTACTCGAAGGATGTTGTAACTTTACAGGTAGTCTACAAGGTCGGACTTGCGCCCCCTGTGTCCTGACATGCCATCTGCGAGATGGGACAAGGTTTTATTGATCTAATCTTCGGTTCGCTGGGTTTACTTCAGATACATTCGGAAATGCTTCATCTGCCACACGCCGGTGCATGCAGTCTACATGAACTGGTCACGTGTCCATGTTTCTGGTGAAAAAGATTATTCTGGACTGTCTCTCACCATCATGCCATGGGTGGTATAGCCTACTATGTTACACTACTTGAACACGTTTCAAAACCGATACAATGTTTGAGTTTAGACAAAAAGGCAAACGTTTAATTATAGGCATAACATTTTGTCACGATTCTGCAATAGGCCTACGCCAATTGAATTCCTATATGAGAAGTAATATATTGCAAGGCCCATAGCCTACATCCTATAGTCCATGATGTTTTGCCTTTTGAAGCCATTGCCAAAACCAAGCAGGTGCAAAGGACTTTGTATGAGCTCTTATCTGCACTCTCAACTTTGACCCATATCATTTTACTATCTGGTTTTTGACCAGGTTTCAGAGGACATAAGTGACAACTCATAACGCATAACCGGACGGTAACTCGCTGCAGGGTCGAAAGTCTCCCGTCAGCGGAGGGGGGAGCCGCACAGTCCGCGTCTGACATCACAGGGCTGCACTTGACTCCGAAAGCGCGTGCATCGACAGAGAACATGTCCGGTCTCGTAGTTCGACTCTCCAGAGTGATTTCTCAAAGTGCGGTCGCCAAGTCTGCATTGTTGCCCAAGAGAATCCCAGCCTTCCGCCGTCCTGTCTTCACAAGTGCAGGTAAATCCCCCGTGTAGCCCGAGTTCTAGCTGTCAAGTTGCTGCCGAGAAGGAGCTGCCTAGGGCTACTCGTATATGTGAAACTTTGCATGTCAATGTGTTTTTTTTATACAAAAAAGTTCAGTTTTAACACAAGGATGATTTCGAAATAGAAAACGATCCATCTGTGACGTAATATGTTGTAGCTATTGCCCAGCAGGATCAGTCAGTTAAACAGAACCGACATTTGAGGGTTGCCAAAATCACATTTCCCTCAGATCTAAGAGACGGCAGCAAAATATGACTAAAATGCACAAAACACTGCAGTTGAAAAATGTGTGCATGACAGGCTTGCAGTCTCTGACTCGCTATGATGAGACAACGGACTGGCAGAAGAAGCTCTCTCCAGAGCAGTACGTAGTCACGAGGGAGAAGGGCACGGAAGTGGTAAGTTGTGTGTGTGTGCGTGTGTGTGTGTGTGTGCCTGTGTGTTTTACAAACAGCTACAACAAACTGACATAGCCTACATTAAATCTTAATCTAAACGTCAGTGTGCAGGTTAGGATGGACTACTTTGCATATTGTTACACAGGTGTCTATACAGCAGACCAGCATGTCTGGTACTGATAGGGACACTGCCTATAAATAAAACTACTTTCCACTAGGGGAAATCATGAGCTTCTGGAGATAATTTCGTAAACGGTTTCAGAGGGTCTAATGAGGGTTGAAATGACTCACCCCAGGATTGCACGGTGTGATAGTGCACGTTATCTGGTCCCAGGCCTCTGTAGCGAAATACACTTTCTAATTTATTCAGCCGTAAAGTTATTGTCTCTCTAGTTGTTTGTGACAACATTGTGCTGGACTAAATGTCACACGTCTGTGTGTTTTCAGCCCTTCAGTGGAATCTATCTGCACCATAATGACGTGGGAATGTATCACTGTGTGTGCTGTGACTCTCCCCTCTTCAGGTAACATTCCGACCTTTCAGCTTCACATTTAAACTGACTCCAAGACAGCAAGAGGGTAAATGTTCTCATCTCTCTCCTTCCGCTCTACTCTCTCTCTCTCCCTCTCCATCCCCTCTCTCGACATTTCTCTAAATCTCTGTCATTTCCCCTCTCTCACTCCATCCTCTTTCTCTATCTTCCCCCTCCCCTCCTTTCTCTCCCTCCTCCCCCTCCCCTCCTCTCTCTTCCTCCTCCGCCCTCCCCTCCTCCTCTCTCTTCCTCCTCCCCCTCCCCTCCTCTCTCTCCTTCCTCCCCCCTCCCCTCCTCTCTCCCTCCCCTCCCCTCCTCTCTCTTCCTCCTCCTCCCTCCCTTCCTCTCTCTCTCTATCCCCCCTCCCCTCCTCCTCTCTCTTCCTCCTCCCCCCTCCCCTCCTCTCTCTCCTTCCTCCCCCCTCCCCCTCCTCTCTCTCCCCCCTCCCCTCCTCTCCCCTCCCCTCCTCTCTCTTCCTCCTCCTCCCTCCCTTCCTCTCTCTCTATCCCCCCTCCCCTCCTCCTCTCTCTCCCTCCTCCCCCCTCCCCTCCTCTCTCTCTCCCCCTTCCACTCTCCAGTTCGGAGGCTAAGTATGACTCTGGTACAGGGTGGCCAGCGTTCACAGAGGCCCACGGAGCGTGGGGTAGAGACGAGAGCCACGCCTCCATCATCCGTCGCCCCGACAACAGTCTGGGCAGCGCAGGGACAGAGGTTCTGTGTAAACATGTGAGTTTCATTCTGGGTAAAGAAGCCCGCAGGAGGAAGTAGTAACAACAGCACTCTGTTCCTGGTTCAGCCATTAAATACGTCTGAAACAAAAGGATCCATATGTAGTTATCTCTGTGTGTGTGTGTGTGCGGGTGCTGCAGTGTGATGCCCACCTTGGTCATGTGTTTGAGGACGGCCCGGATCCCACAGGCCAGCGGTTCTGCATCAACAGCGCGGCCCTCACCTTCAAACCTCGAGAACAGAGCCCCTCCAACGATGCAGACCAGTAGAGGCCCCATGTTGTTGAGACACGCCCCCCACACCATCGAGACACGCCCCCCAGGAGGAACACCTCACTTAGACCCCCAGAATTAAACTCAACCCCCTGGTCTAACCCCAACCCTGGGCCCTCCCTTAACCCTCCAGCTTAGCCAGTGCTTTCTGTAACACTGTATATGACGTTGAGAGGAAGAGGGCTTGGATGATTTTGTGTAGCCCTTAATCTACAGTGTTTCTGTGTTTCAGTGTAACTGTCTTAACCCACATTGTTTCTGTAAGATAGACAGAGGTTCATCTGAATGTAATGTATTATTTTAGCAGACGCTTTTATTCAAAGCGACGATATGAAACCTTTTGATTTGCAGTCAGATGTTCTCCCACTGAGCAGCCTTGAATCTGGAAGTTCTAGAGTTCTTGTGTAACCAGGATCTGGGTCGAGGACCTCTGTGTCATCCAGCCCCCATCTGACTCAGCCTGCTGCTGACCAGCAGAGCAGGAGCTCTCAGCTGCTGGGAGACACAGCTCACACTTCCCTTCTCTCTGAACACTTCAAAATAAAGGCAATTTTGTCTATAAATAAAACTTATCAAAAAATATTTTTAGTATTTATTGTTAGTTACTGTGTTTAATTGGGGGTCAAAGGGTAAAAACAAATCACTGTGTGTGTCAACAATACCGCCCCTGTCTCTTGAAGATCAATACTAACTGGAAGGTCCATCCCACTGCAGGGACATCCAGGTAAATGAGCAACTGATAGGTCACAACCCTGTGAGTGTGGGTGGGTGTTTGGGTGTGTGTGTGTTCGACCACAGACAGAGTGTATCAGAGCATGCCTCAGACAGGCAGGTAGGCAAGCCGTGTTTCAGAGCGTGCCTCAGACAGGCAGGTAGGCAAGCCGTGTTTCAGAGCGTGCCTCAGACAGACAGAGAGAGAACACACAGACAGCAACAGGAGAGGTTGGAGGCAGCAAAGTTGAGCACTGCAGGAGACATCTGTTAGAGCGAGCATGGTTGGGGCACGGACGGGGCTAGTGGTGGGCCTGCTGGTGTGTCTCTGTCTCACGGAGACCCTGGCACAGGGCACCGGGGGGGCAAAGAGCAGGCCCAAAAAGGAAAGACCCAAAAAGAAAAAAGACACCACCACCACCTCTGACACTGCAGCGGCCCAGAACGTAGACATAAACCAGGTATGTGCGTGTTTGTGTGTGTGGTCTTTGTACCTTGTCACCACTCGTGAGGGTGTCAGGTGGCTGAGCGGGTAGAGCATTGGGCTAGTAATCTAAAGGTTGCCAGTTCGATTCCCGGCTGTGCCAAATGACGTTGTGTCCTTGGGCAAGGCACTTTGCACTACTTGCCTTGGGGAGAATGTCCCTGTACTTGTGCTAAATGACTAAATGTAATATGCTTGGATGCAAAATCTAGAATATACATTTTGGAAATGTTTTTTTTACATTTTTATACATGTTCTGTGTTTTATTTAATAATGTAATATGTGAGGATAGAATACCAGACAGACAGGTTCAGACAGACAGCTACAAATAGCTGCAGACAAGTTCAGACAGATAGCTACAGATAGCTACAGACAGATAGCTACAGATAGCTACAGACAGACAGCTACAGATAGCTACAGACAGACAGTTACAGACAGCTACAGACAGACAGGTACAGACAGAGAGCTACAGATGGCTACAGACAAACAGCTACAGACAGGTTCAGACAGATAGCTACAGATAGCTACAGACAAACAGCTAGACAGCTACAGACAGGTTCAAACAGACAGGTACAGATAGCTACAGACAGACAGGTACAGACATGCTGGTCAAACACCTGGTCAGGTTCTCCAGCGCGTGCTGTGTTGCAGATGGCGGGGAAGTGGTACCTGTCTAGCGTGGCGTCCAAGTGTTCCTACCTGATGACACACGGCTCCAGCGTGGAAGGTGTGGTGTTGACCCTGACCCCGCCCTCCTCACCTAAACAGCCCCTGTCTGTTAGCACCATGACGCGTCAGTGAGTACACACACACACACGCACGTGCACACAGTCAAATATGGACACGCATGCATGCACACATACATGCGCACACACACTTGCAGTATTTGTGACTATATTTTGAATAATGTAATTATTGTTATGTAATCACACTTTTGATCCAAAGCGACAGGGGGGATTTGAACCTACAACTTCTTCATCTGCAACTTCATGCTCCACTGTGCCATACGCAATGACACAATCTAGTTCTAAAACTTACCAGCAGGGGGCACTATATATTTCATTTCATTTTAGTCTGTGTGTTTGTCTCTCTCTCTCTTTCTTTCTGTCTCTCTGTCTTTCTCAAATATTTTCTCTTGTTTGATGCAACAATCTGTTGACTCTGTCTCTTATGTCTCCGTTTCTCCTCTCTTGCTCTCGCCTGCCTCTGGCTCTTTCTCTCCATAACAGGAAGAGACTTGTTCTTGTTGTTCAGTGGAAATTGCTTTAGTGCTCACGTCTCATAAGTAATGAGACTTGACTTTATGACTCGACATATTCCTATAAGTCTGAGCGTGCGTGAGGGTTTAAGCTCAGTCATTCTTTGGCTGAGAGACAAACATCTTTGGATCTGTTGAGTCCTGAGGGTTCCTTGGGTCATCCATGCAGCAGCGCAGGGAAGCTGTTGGCTTGGGTTCCACTTGACTTGCAGATTCCCTGCTGAGGCAGGGACCTGCTGAGGCAGGGGTCCATTTCCCAGCTGAGGCAGGGGCTCAGTTCCCTGCTGAGGCAGGGGTTCAGTTCCCTGCTGAGGCAGGGGTTCAGTTCCCTGCTGAGGCAGGGACCAGCTGAGGCAGGGGTTCAGTTCCCTGCTGAGGCAGGGACCAGCTGAGGCAGGGGTTCAGTTCCCTGCTGAGGCAGGGACCAGCTGAGGCAGGGGTTCAGTTCCCTGCTGAGGCAGGGACCAGCTGAGGCAGGGGTTCAGTTCCCTGCTGAGGCAGGGACCAGCTGAGGCAGGGGTTCAGTTCCCAGCTGAGGCAGGGGTGCAGAGCTGGAGCGTGATGAGAGCGTGTCTGAACCAGGCACAGCTGCTCCTCACTGAAGGAATGTGTGAGCTCACAAGACGAGACTTAACAAGTCACACTGACCTCCTCCCTCCATCTCTCTTTTATCTCCCTCCCTCCTCTTCATCCTTCTCCTCCTCCTCTTCATCCTTCTTATCTAAGTAATCATCAGTGCTGGGAGGTGTTGCAAGCCTACACTCTCACCCCCAGTCCGGGGCACTTTGTACTTAATGGTGAGTACACACCCACACCCCTTACAGACTCTGTTCTTTGAAAACAACCCATAAAAGTCCCTGCGTGTATCATGTCTGTATGCCAGCCAAACATCAAGCATCTCAACAGCTGCACCGTGATTGGCTGCTTGTTTAAACGAAACTCTTTACTTCATGTCCAGTCTCGCCACCTTCATGTTTTCATTTACCAGCGGCAGCCTGGACACTTCAGCACGGAGCGACAGAGAAACACATACATAGATAAACACATAAACACGTACCTAGATCAACTCACAGATAGGTCAACACATAAGTGACCAGCATGTGTGAGAACAGCCATGTTTACCTGGGTGTCCGTTAGGCTCCTCCCCCTCAGTAGGCTCCTCCCCCTCAGCGCTCTGCTCTCGTCCCACAGGAGGAAGGCCTGTGCTGGACACGGCTGTGACGGTTTTGGACACGGACCACAGCTCCTACGCCGTCTTCCACCTCAAGAAGATGGAGCAGGTCACCCTCAAATTCTACAGTGAGTCTGAGGGAAGCTGCTGCACACGAGCACTGCAAGTCTGCAGACCGTTCTGACACTGCAGGACTCTTGTCTTGCGTCATTTGTGGAAATCTGATGTTGTTGTTGTTATTGTTGATGTGCCTCTTCACAGGCAGGACTAAGAAAGTATCAGAAGCTCTTTTGGATAAGTTTCAGGATGTGGCCAAGAAGTATGGCTTCGATTACGACTTAATGACTCCCTATCCCAGCTACAGTGGGTCTCCTCTGCACAACAGTGCTGTCATCTGCCCACACCACAGACAGTTAAACAGTTTTATTCTGTACACCCAGAGGATTTATAGGGTGAATTAATGTGTCTTTCTTTAACAGGTCACTGTGAGTCAGTAGAAAAGGTGCACGTGATTAGTAAGTATACATTTTATGTTAAGTTTATATAAAGTCCCAAATTATTATTATTTAACATAATTAAAATATTTAACATGTTGTTTCATGGGCATTTTCGTTTTGCTGATAAAACACGTAATCTACGCATCTAATCTTTGAGATTAGATAAATAGAAGAGTTGAAGAACTAGCTCGTTTACGAAATCAGAATGGTTACAAAAGCACTAGACTAATTCACCGTTAGAAGCATCTGTTGGCTCATTTGCTCCGCCTTCTCTGATAGCAGAGATGCGCTGATTGGTGTAGGTTTGGGTACCAGCAGGACCAATCAAACCCTCTTTCACTTCCGAACTCACGTTTGTGTCCAGCATGGTTAAATTATGTAAGGGTTCGTTACATAGACTTACATTTTGTTAACGGGTTACTTAACTTTGATATTTATTTATTTAGTTGAAACTTTTAGTTGCCAATATCTAGCCTACCTTATTTCGTAACATTTCACAAAAACATTTTGGTGTCATGTTTAATAACTTTATACACGTTATATTCTTGTTGTTTCAACTGTTTTACAGACTGCGTACCGCTCTGTTGAGGAAACGTTGTGTTCAATGTGCTTCCCAACCAAGAGTACTGGTCAAGCCGGCAGACTGCGGGCGGCACTATATGCCAATAAAAAACAACTATTACTTAAATTGTGTTATTTATTTATTTTAATGTTAGAGGTGCATTTTAACAGCATAATGTGCGCTGTGAACCCCAGAGAAATAGAAAGTTTAGCAAAAAGTTTTTTTTATTTTGCCTATTTGCAATGATGAACTGTCAAGGGAAGGATTAGGGGGTGGGGGCGCGAGGTGAGCGATGCATATCAGAAAAGCTTAAAGACCCACAGATTATGGTTCGAGGTGTAAAACTAAAATATCTTGTCATGTGTGGGTCAACCCAAGTGAGAGTTGGCACTGGAATCAACATATTGTTTAACAAGACGAGCATAGTATTGTTGAATTTGTACACCTCTCAAACAAATAGATGTATGTAAAATGTAAATGTATAGATTGAGGTTTGTCCCATCTATTGTTTGTGTTCGTTGTCACCAGATGTGCGAGAAGGGTTAACTGCGAACTTGTTGAAAGGGATGGACTCTTAACACATCCCAGATGTTATTTTGGGGGAGTTTTTGTTATAAAACTGCAGAATCCTACCCCCACTTAACCCATTGTTGTTTACGCAAGGCTGCTGACAAGATTGCCTTTATCTCGGAGAGTATATAGTCCGCAGCCGATTTGCTCTCGTGGAATGCACCGAAATAAACTCCCCTAACCTTCTAAACACGACACAAACCAACCTATTGACACACAGTGCTGTTACATACACTGACATAAGAAATACATAACACATTATATGTATAGGCTTACAGAATATTCTTCACTCAAATCTTCAGTGAATCTCATGTCTTATTACCTGACGTTTCTACATATTTTCAGAAATATTTGTATACATTAATTGTAGTAACCTAACAAGTATTGGGACAGTAATGTCACCATTTAAAGTTTTTCTTTCAATGAAGGAGTAGGAAAATAAGATCAAATAGATGAATGTGATGTAGGATTGATCTGAGCCGCAGCTTCACATCCACATGTGACCTTAGGGTGTGGTCACGGAAACAAAGAAGTCATGCTGGGCACCCTCCACCCTGTCCCCCTCCTGTTCCCTTCCTCCACCCTGTCCCCATCCTCCCCCTGTTCCCCTCCTGTTCCCTTCCTCCACCCTGTCCCCATCCTCCCCCCTGTTCCCCTCCTACCCCCCTGGATCCCTCTTCCCCTCTGGTTCCTCCTCTTCCTGCCCCCCTGCACCACATGTGCTAGTTGTGTAACAGTGATTAGTGTGCCTGAGGGGTGACAGGGAGGAGATGTGGGAGGAGCTGTGCCTTGGAGCAGTTGTTATGTGTGAGTGTGGGGGGGAGAGTAGGTGGGTGGAGAGTGGAGCCTATAAAGAGCGTGTTTCCCTCTCAGTGTACACCACCTCTTCTTAACACACACACACTTTCGTGAAGAGCTGAAACCATGAAGACTGAGATGTTGACAGTGTTGGCAGCGCTGCTGTGTGGAGCAGCCGTCTGCGCTGAGATCGTACCCACGAAAGACTTCAGTCTGGAGAAGGTAAGAAGGAGATGAGATGAAGGGTGGGAGATTGAGTGATACAAAGAGAGATAGAAACAAAGGTAGAATTAGATAGAAAGAGATGAGAGTGTATAACATGCTACCTGTAGGAAGCAGGACTCATGTAGAAAAGACTTGGGAGTGGATAAGTTAAAGAGATGAGACTGAAAGATGTGCGATGGAGGTATAGAAACAGAGAGAGGAATGCACTATGACATGACATTGTTTTTACTGTAGCTGTTTATGGAAGAAATGGGATGAAAGAGAAAAAGGGATACACAGATGAGAGAATCCTGGTTCTCCCTGTGTGACAATCCAGGAGGAGGGAGCAGGGAACGTTTTCCATTTAAAATGAAACATCAAAGTGATGTGTATGTGTGCGGATGTTTGTTTGTTGGTGTGCATTGATGGGTTGTGTGTATGTGTGTACATGTTTAAACACTGTCCATCCACTCCTTCCTTTTCTTCTCACTCCTTCCTCTCTCTCCCTCTTCACTCCCTCCTCTCTCTCCCTCTTCACTCCCTCCCTCCTTCCTCTCTCTCCCTCTTCACTCCCTCCCTCCTTCCTCTCTCTCCCTCTTCACTCCCTCCCTCCCTCCTCTCTCTCCACTGTCTCCCTCCCTCCCTCCTTCCTCTCTCTCTCTCTCCCTCCCTCCCTCCTCTCTCTCCCTCCCTCCCTCCCTCCCTCCCTCCCTCCCTCCCTCCCTCCCTCCCTCCCTCCCTCCCTCCCTCCCTCCCTCCCTCCCTCCCTCCCTCCCTCCCTCCCTCCCTCCTTCCTCTCTCTCCACTGTCTCCCTCCCTCCTTCCTGTCTCCCTCTTCACTCCCTCCCTCCCTCCTCTCTCTCCACTGTCTCCCTCCCTCCTCTCTCTCTCTCTCTCCCTCCTTCCTCTCTCCCCCGGTTTCAGATGGCTGGCAAGTGGTACCTGGTTGGCTTTGCCACCAACGCAGCCTGGTTTGTGAACCACAAGGCTGGTATGAAGATGGGCACTGCCACCATGGTGGCCACACCTGGAGGAGACCTGGACCTGTCCTACGCCAACCTGAAGTGAGTTAGTGAGCGTGTGCAGGTGTGTCTGTGTCACAGCCCAATCCATACTGGAATTTTGGGTCTGATGCCTCTCTGTCTCTCTCTCTGTCTCTCTCTCTGTGTCTCTCTGTCTCTGTCTCTGTCTCTCTCTCTCTCTCTCTCTCTCTGTCTCTCTCTCTGTGTCTCTCTGTCTCTGTCTCTGTCTCTCTCTCTCTCTCTCTCTCTCTGTCTCTGTCTCTCTCAGTGAAGACGGTAGCTGCTGGAGAATGACTCACCTGGCCAAGAAGACTGACACCCCTGGACGCTTCACCTTCGTCAGCCAGCGTGAGTTCACACACACACACACACACACACATGCACACGCACACACACTTACCTCAGTTCAACTCCCCATCCTCCCCTCCTCCAGGTTGGAACAATGAGAATGACATGCGTGTGGTGGATGTCCAGTCTGATGACTATGCTCTGGTCCACACCATTAAGACCAAGGACGGAGTGTCGGAGGTCCTCAACAAGCTCTACAGTAAGAGAGTCCTCCTCTACAGAGGAGCTTTGGGCCCTGCTGAGGGGGGCGGGGCCCTGCTGAGGGGGGGGGGGGCCTTGTTGAGGGGGGGCAGGGCCTTGTTGAGGGGGGGGCGAGGCCCTGCTGAGGGGGGGCCATGTGGTCATGGTGTGATGTAACAGTGGTGTTGTGGTCATGTTGTGGTCATGTTGTGGTCACGTTATGGTCACATTATGGTCATGTTGCGGTTGCAGGTCGCAGTCCTGAGGTGAGCGCCGCCCTTCAGGACAGGTTCAGGAAGTTCTCCGAGGATACGGGAATCCTGCCTAGCAACATCGCCATCCTGCCAAAGAACGGTGAGACTGCAGACCCTGACAAACACACACACAAACACACACACTGCAGACCCTGACAAACACACACACACACACTGCAGACCCTGACAAACACACACACACACACACACTGCACACACTGACAGATAGAGAGGGGTGTGTTGTCATGGTGATGCACCTGGCTGGAGTCAAGTTGAGATCCAAACTTCTACTCACTGTCTCCTCCTGTCTGTTACAGCTGAATGTAGAGAGGCTTAGACTGCCTCCATCCTTCCACTCACACACTCTCTCTCACACACACACACACCCTCTCTCTCTCTCTCTCTCACACACACTCTCTCTGTCTAACACACACACACACACACACACACCACCTACTCACCATCCTGGGTCCTGTCTGCAGCTGTGCTACCAAGCTAAAGCTAAACACCTACAAAGAGCTGCTTGCTCCACCCTGGCCCTTCTACCAGATATCCCCCCCCCCCCCCCTGGTCCTCCAGTGGAGTCTGGGAGGAGAGGTCAGCTGTTTTAGGACCAGGCTCCTCTCCAGTCTCCACCCTCCCCTGATCAGCAGCTGTTGCTATGTCACTGTCATCTCCACAGTTTTTTTTTTATACCGCTGATTTCTGTTGTTGTGATTTGCTTTATTAAAATAAAGTTGTGTAAAAATGCCCACTTTTAAGAGTTTTGAATGTGATGCCTGATAAACAGAGAGATGTAGGCTACTGTCTCTAAACTGGTTCAACGAGGTTAAAGTCCATATGGCAGGTACATTTTCCCAACGAATTTGCACTATTTGCTTGTTGGTAATAAACATTTTCAATTTCGTTAGCGATGCTAGCTAACGTTAGTTTGCTAGCTGTATAGAACATTTAAATAGGTCTTGCAGCTGTTTGATGTGAATGTAAATGTAATGTACTATGTCTTCCTCTACTGGCGGAAGAGAGAATTACACAAATTAAACTGAAGCGCAGGAAAGATGAGCAACACTGCATCACATCATGTTACAATTCATCATATTTTATTACAACACTAAGAGACTACAGGTGAATAAAGTCAAGATTCATGTTCAGGTGTACACCAGTACAATACTTGAGTGAGTTTCATTTACTTACTATGTTGTTTGTTATGCACCAACCCACCAAATGAGTTTCCTTCTTTGTGTGAACTTAGTTGGCACTAAACCAGATTGATTCTGTGATGACTTCACATATGAATTATATAATATAAGAACACAAATGTAAACGTACAGTGTATATGTACAAGCATAAGGTGACTAAGCATTTGATTTAGAAAATATAAGTACACAAATGTAAAAATATGATGGAAATGGACAAGTTTTCGATTTTTACCACAGAGCTAAATGACTTCAGATACTGTGATAGGAACGTTACACTACCTATAATTCATTCATGTTGATCTTTGTTCTGTGTACCTGGATGTTCATTTTAGAGGCAGGTGGTCTTCATGACAGGAAGGTTTTAAACACACAACATGCTGTTCTACTGTTACAGAAGCCTTCACTTGTAAGATCCTCATTGACTGGAGAGTGCAGTTAGTACCAATGTATGGAAAGACTCTCTCAGTGAAGGTGTGTGTGAATGTGTGTAGGTGAGTGTTTCTATCAGGGTCAGAGAATGACAGCTTTCCTCTGTCCCAGTCCAGCTGCACTCTGATCCTCTGGGGGTTTTGACACACTGTGAGAACAGTGCCTGCCTCTAATGAGGAGTGTGCAATGTATGTACTATTGTTTAACCAGATTCCCCAGTATCCATCCTCTATTTCTCCCTTCCTCTGGACAGACTCTGCTAACACACCCAGGAGCCAGCATTTACTGTCTCCCACCTCAACATCCCAGCTGTGTGTCCCTGAGTTAAAGCCCTCAGAGCCCAGGACCAACCCAACATTATCAAACCTCACTGGGTTGTCAGGAAGCTGTTGTTCCTCCTGACTCCATCTCACACTGGTCAGATCCTCAGACAGAATGAGGTCTGGGTGGGCAGTGTTGGGGTCCAGAGTCACAGGAGCTGAGGAGAGAGATCAGGTTTGTGTTGATGCAGTGTTTGATGTTTACACCCTCACCCTCCAGCAGGTGACACCATGACAAACCCAGAAATGATGATATATCATGTATGTGGATGTCAGGGGGTCTCTACATGTAATGATCATGTTGTACATAACATATATTTGGTAGATCAGTTTATTTGATTAAGAAACAATGGTCATGTACAGTATGTAGCCTGTACTGTTGAGTCATGGATGGTCTATGCACAGATATGATCATAATAAGATCATGATCAGTAATGCAGGATACTGTAAGTACTTTGTTGAATATAACTACATGATCTAATACTCACTGTATGTGACAATGTCCTGCATCTTCTCCCAGACTCTGAAGGCCAGGTTGCCCAGGTGTTTGACCACGTCTATCAGCGCTCCTGAGACCAGCTGTCTATCCGGCAGAGTGGACTGGACTCTGGAAGAACATTCTGGAGTCAGAGCTGCTGTGGGGTTGGGTTCACAACCACAGACAAGAGAGAGACCGCAGGCAGATCACTTACCTTTTCACTGTGTCCTTGTAGTTCTGTGGAGATGCAGAAGATGAAGTTAGACACTCATAAACACACCCAGCCAGCCATTCCATATGAACGTAGAGAGATCAGTCCTGACCTGCAGGAATGAGATGTCTTCAGCTCTCAGCTCCTCCTCTATGGCTCTGATTGTATGTGAAAGTGTTGATATCTCTCTGCTCAGCTCCTCAATCTTCTCCTTCATCACCTGACTCTTCTGCTTCTCCTCCTCCCTCAGTGCAGCTATCCTGGCCTCCTCTTCCTCTTGTAGAAACTGGTGAAGCTTCTGAAACTCCTCCTTAATCTGCCACTCTGCGTGCAGGGTCTGGATCTGCAGACATGGAGGTTCATTCAGGGTTTAGAGGACCAGAGTTCTTCATGTCAAAACAGTGATGTACAGAGTGCCCCGGTGACTCACTGACACCATGGAGGCTGAGACTACCCAGTGTCATCCTTCTGCGTATCTATGACATGACATATGGGTTTATGCTTCTATTTTGCGTGCCATATAAACCGCAAACCTTGTTTTACGTGCAGTTTATACGCAAATTCCTCCCATTCGTTTTGATCAACAGAAAATGTGTCTCTATCACACGCAGAACGTCATCAACTCTTTATCGATTATACATCATCATCCAGACTTGGGTTTTACGGAGATTCACGATCTTGAAGCTTCCAAATGTAGGCCTATATTTTTTTGTACTTTTTTGGGGGGGCAATTTTCACCTCAAATACCTTCAAATAACAAACATTAATTATTATTTGCCACCAACACCAAGCAGCATTATTGTAAATAAAAATAAGATAAAACACACATGCAACATAAGCTCAGTTCATGTCAGCTCTGGAAGGGTGGGCTGGCAGACATCTCTTGAGGTAATAAATTATCCAGATTTGCATTTATTTATTCTGATTTAACTCTGTAGCCTATGATTCGAGACAACTATCATCTCAATATTTACCACACACGTTATTATTGATTAATGACCTTCGTAAAATCAGAGTCTGGATGATGATGTAAAATAATAAGCGTTGATGTAGTTAATAAAGTATTTACTAGTCCAAAACATTCGACAGGCCAAGCCACGAACATGTACCCCCAAGGACAACAAACCCCTAACCCTAGTCTGATAGCGAGGTCTGTTTAGTCCATGTCTTATGCAGAGCAAATTATCATCTTTTAAGTACCCTAATATTGTTTGTGCTAAACCAGGATCCGGTGCTACCAAATGTATTTTAGACACCACAGGTGTAGTCTATTTAGATTATGAATGGTCTTGGAATCTGTACTTGGAAAGAAACCTCACTGCAATGGCAGGTTTGGATTTAAAAAGACTTTGTCATACAACAACATCAAACCCATTTTTGGAAAGGTCTTTTAGGTTAACTTATATAAGGGTCACCATTAAAGGGTCACCTTTAAAGCCCTATCTTTCAGTGATTAAAAGAGCTGCTAAAAGTGTTCAAAGTCAGATAATGTTTTTGTCCTGGTGAGCACGGGGAGGACATGCAAACTTCACACGAAAAGGCAGATAACCCACCTGAGGACAGGTAGGCCTCAAGAGAGACACAAGCAGTCGTTTGCAGAGAATTTATGTTCTAGTCTCTCCGAGTACGGTAGTTTAGCCTCTCTTACCGCCTTGCTAAACCTGTTCTTCGACTCCTTGAATCTGTCCCTGTCCCCACTCCTAAAAGTGGCCTCTTTCGCTGACCTTGGCCTTCTGAGTTTAGCTGTAAACCAGGGTCTGTCATCGTTGTAGCTCACCCTGGTGCGTGTCGGTATACAGCAGTCCTCACAGAACCTGATATATGAGGTCACAGCTTCCGTGAGCTCATCCAGACTATTGGAGGCAGGACAGAACATATCCCAGTCAAGCCGTCAACAGTGATTTGCATGTTAACAGTGAGCCGTCAACAGTGATTTGCATGTTAACAGTGAGCCGTCAACAGTGATTTGCATGTTCACAGTGACAGTGATAGTTGGCTGAGGCCTCACTGCAGAGTCTTGAATCCACCACCTGCCCCCGACCTCTTACCACAACCCTGTCCTTCTAAAAATCCCTATCTTTATCAGAAGTAAATAATACATTATATTTTAGATAGTGAAATACTATCAACCCACATATTTACCTTAATGTGTTCTGCTGTTTGATCACAGTTTTTTTTCACTTCATAAAAGACCTCCAGCTTCATCTTTAAGGACTTCAGAGCAGGCTGGAGTTCCTCCTGGAATGAAACAAAACGTTTGAAGGAAAGTTGTTATCCTCTCATTTGACCAGCTGTTTCTGAGACATGTCTCTCTGACAAAAAACTTGAAGAACAGCCAGGAAGTTGTGAGAGAATTATGGAACGTGATACTTCACATACAGTAAACAAAACACATATATATAAATAATAATAATAAAAAAAAAAAAAAATATATATATATATACTGTATACAGTATTCTGATTCCAACATACAATATATGTTCTAGTACCAAGTCATCATACCTTGTGATCCTGTGCAGCTTCATCTATGGGTCTGCAGTCATGGTTTTTGTGTTGTCTGTTCTGACACACCAAACACACTGTCTGTTTATCTTGCAGACAGTAAAGCTTGAGTTTCTCCCTGTGCAGACTGCAGAGCACCTCAGACCCTGCTGAAGCTCTCTGACTTCTCTCCTGTAAGAAGGACTCACACAGGTTCTTCAGGACCAGGTTACATGGTGACTCAAGTTTAGAAGATCTTCTCCTGCAGACTGGACATTCCTGTGATTCTCTGTGTTTCCAGCATTCCTGCAGACAGGCTTTACAGAAGCTGTGGCTACATGACAGGAGGACAGGGTCTGTAAAGATGTCACGACACACAGGACAGGACAGATCCTCTTCTGGGCAAAACAAGCTGGACGCCATTTACTCACCCAATCACACCCTCCTGTAGAAGGTGTGTTGAGATTACTTGTGAGTTGTATTTAGTAAACTCACGTATATAGTCAGCAGTGCGGTCTCACTCAGCAGTGCAGTCTCTGTTGATGATAGTATTCCTCTTGTAGCTGTTTGTCTCTCCCCTCTCAGTGTGAGCAGAGCGTCAAGTCTCAGGCTCTTGGTGGGAGGGCGGAGTAGGAACCTTGCCTTGGGCACCAAATGTGGTAGGACCGGCACTGGGTTCAACTCAGAGCTGCTTGGTAAAGATTATTACAGACACAGGTGTGACAACACTAAACTTTGTTTCCTGCTTTCTGACAAGTCAGTCAGTTTCCTGACAAGTCAGTCAGTTTCCTGGGTATTGAGAGACCAGGAAATAATCTGTATTGGCACAATCCTGAAATATGACATTCCACCTCTCTGCTACTGCTTGACGGTGGATGTACATCATACTTCTCATCTCCTCGCCCATTTCTCTCCTGTCTGTTCCTGACATGCTCCCACAGCAGGACGTGGACATCCCAGAGCCTGTGGACACAGGACACTAGCGCCCCCTGCTGGCCGTGTTTCACGTTCAAAATGCTGTTTCAGTTGGAGAATCCTCGAGAGAAGTGACATCAGGAGTCCAGCTGGAGTAAAGGGACTGTGTTATGTGACCACCTGCAGGTGACAGGTCATGTGACTCTGACTTAAGGTACGTTCGACATGGACTGACTTCATGCAGCGCTGCAGGCGGCTGACTTGAAACAGTGAATTCTGGTTAGACTTTTTGTCCGACTTGAGACGGCGCTGAGGCTCGGTCACTGTGAAGTAGCCATCAAAGTACCGTGAGATCGATACGAGAACTGCCGGTTCTAATGACGACACAGCTATTTCATAATTGGCCAGACTCACACACGACAACTTTGATGCGTGTTTTGTAATTATTCTGACACCTTCAGTTTCGCCAATGCTCAAATCTGGACCAAACTGTTTAATTGAATCCAAATTTGTTGAAGAAAGGGTTTTGGTCCGCCTCTTTACTAACGGAAAGACTATATTTAATTATAAATAAAGTAAAGTAAGCAAACAGCGCTTGATCAGTCATGCCTGACGTCAACGCAGCAAACCACGAGAAGCTGGAATGTCCGACTTCACAGAGCCGTTAACTCCTCCCCGACTGCAAGCGGCTACTCTCACCGGTCGTTTCATGCAGCTGCAGTCTATGTAGAATGCACCTATAGCTGTGATTAAATGGGGTTCCACCAGGAAACAGCTGAGATGGTCCTACGAAGGCAGTGAACTTCTGACCTCCCTGAAATGAGTCTCTGCAGGTTGGGATGTCTGCCCTACTTCTGTCATTCAGTTTCAAACGCACTACCAGCAGAGGGCGCCAACCACAGCACGTCATATCTTGTGGTAACCAGGGAAGGGGTCGTTGGGCCCGGCACTAGGCCTGGTTTGGTTACCCTAGGGGAAGGGGCCGTTGGGCCCGGCACTAGGCCTGGTTTGGTTACCCTAGGGGAAGGGGCCGTTGGGCCCGGCACTAGGCCTGGTTTGGTTACCCTAGGGGAAGGGGCCGTTGGGCCCGGCACTAGGCCTGGTTTGGTTACCCTAGGGGAAGGGGTCGTTGCGCCCGGCACTAGGCCTGGTTTGGTTACCATAGGGGAAGGGTGAAAAAACTTATCTCTCTTCTTTTTGGGTGTCCTTTTCCTGTCTACAAAGCACAAAAGGGTCAAAACTATCAATGCTGAGACCAAACAAAATACTAATATTGTGCTTTATTATTTCCTGGTGTAGTTAGTAGTTTGCCGTGTCAGACTGCTGCCAGCTCTCTGTCTGCAAGTCAGGTTTCTAGCTTCGTAAATGTGGCATTTACCCATCATTGTTCAATACAAATATAATTCAAGGTCTCTTCAAGCTCCATATTGTCACATACATCCACTCCCCTGTTCCCCGCCTGTACACCACTAGAGGATGCTGTTGCCACTAGAGAAGAGCTGGAAAGAGTAACATCCCCCTCTCGTAATGAGCAGGAGATGTTGATCCTCCAGCTACTTCCAATTACAGCACACTCACACACACACACGTATTAAAGTACACACATTCTCTTTCTCACACACACGCACACTAACAAAAAAGCACACATACAAAGAGCCTTCTCTTAGGATTTTTCTAGGATTTTCTTCATCGGCTCGTTCGCCATTACACCACTGAATTAATTTATCATAATTAATAAAACCATTCCTCCAATAGTGGAGCAGAGAATAACAGATCTTGTGATCTTGTGATGAAGTCTGGAAGAAAAACACCACATGTTCTCTCTCTGACACACATACACACACACACACACACACACACACACACACACACACACACACACACACACACTCCCCGCTCACCATCCTGGGTCCTGTCTGCAGCTGTGCTACCAAGCTAAAGCTAAACACCTACAGAGAGGTGCTAGCTCCACCCTGGCCCTCCCACCAGACCCCCCTCCCACCCAGACCCCACTCCCACCAGACCCCACTCTGCATGGTCCTCCAGTGGAGTCTGGGAGGAGAGGAAAGCTCTCTCTCTCTCTCTCTCTCTCTCTCTCTCTCTCTCTCTGTCTCTGTCTCTCTCTCTATCTCTCTCTCTCTCTCTCTCTCTCTCTCTCTCTCTGTCTCTCTCTGTCTCTCTCTCTCTCTGTCTCTCTCTCTCTCTCTCTCTCTCTCTCTCTCTCTCTCTCTCTCTCTCTCTCTCTGTCTCTCTCTGTCTCTCTCTCTCTCTCTCTCTCTCTCTCTCTTTCACTCTCTCTCTCTCTCTCTCTCTCTCTCTCTCTCTCTCTCTCTTTCTTTCTCTCTCACACACACTTTCTCTTACTCTTTCTCTCCCATTCTCTGTTTCTCCAACTTTCTCCCTCTCTCTCCCGCTCCCTCGTTCTTTCTCTCTCTTTCCCTCTCCACCCCTCCCCCTCTCTCCCCCCCTACTCTCCTCCTTTATGTTTTCCTCCTGACATGTGTCACATTCGTGGCTCCTTCTCTCCAAGGATAAACGCCAGATTACATGCTGTAGTATTTTTATCCGTGCAACATTAAGGGAAAGAGCTTACTGTATCAAAGCCCTGGGGAGATCACACACACCAGCCGAACATGGAGACGTAGAGTGTAATGTGCCTCCTTTGATCTCTACCCCCTACTCATAATTACCCCTGCGACACACACACACACTCTTATAAGCTTGTACGCATCCTCACACATGCCCACACACAGTACACATGTAGATACCACATCCAGTACATGTATGAACAAGTGAGGGAGAGAGAGAGAGAGAGAGCGAGTTAGAGAGAGAGAGAGAGAGAGAGAGAGAGAGAGAGAGAGAGAGAGAGAGAGAGAGAGAGAGAGAGAGAGAGAGAGAGAGAGAGAGAGAGAGAGAGAGAGAGAGAGAGAGAGAGAGAGAGAGAGAGAGAGAGAGAGAGAGAGAGAGAGAGAGAGAGAGAGAGAGAGAGAGAGAGAGAGAGAGAGAGAGAGAGAGAGAGAGAGAGAGAGAGAGAGAGAGAGAGAGAGAGAGAGAGAGAGAGAGAGAGAGAGAGAGAGAGAGAGAGAGAGAGAGAGAGAGAGAGAGAGAAGGGGGGTGGATTATAGATAGATAAATAGATAAATAGAAGAATACATGTTTTGTGAAGATAACTGGATCTAAACCATAGACATAGACAGACCAATTGCAGTCGAACCCACAACGTGTGTGATATCCTTTAGCCAATAACTTACATTTTGTTGAATGATTGAAGGTCTAGACAACAAACGTTGTAATGATAAAATAATCATGACTATCAACGTGAAAATAAATAACAGGTTGACAAGGCAATTTCCCATTCAAAGTTTGCCATTTCTCTACGTAAGAAAAAAAAGCTATATGCAAGAAGCGCCATCTAGCGATGATTGTGTCAGTAACAACGTCCCTGTCTGAAGGATCAGGTGTCATGTGACCGGCTGTCCGCGCTGTAAGTAAGAAAAACACTTTTGGCTTCTGGTGTTCAGTCTTTCGGAGTGGCATCGATTGCTCAACAGGACTTTGATCATCATTTGATGCCCCTCTTTATTGGTGGTTTATTGCTTTAATAATATATCAGTCCCACCACAATACTAGCTCAACAGCGCACAAATAGAGAAAACAGAACTGACCAAGTATTAGCTAACTGGTTGCAAACTGGTGTTTCTATACTCTTTGCTACCACTACACCCAGTGCTTTCGAGAACTGGATTATCACCATCAACTAGCTACAGAAGAGCACATCCTAGCAGGAATGATGTAGCTACCATTTTGCTCACGTGTTCGCTTTTGCTCCAAGCTTCAGACCTGACCCCCAGACCCCGGGTAAGTAAAACTAACTTGTTCAGCTGAGATAGCTAACTTTTGCTGTGTGGGATTGCAAGAGCTAACCAGTAGCCTATGAATGGTGTTGATATCACAGCCTGGAAACATAGCTAGCTCTACATAAGAAGTTATCACCCTTGCCTGTGCCTGTGGCGTTTCTGCAGCTACATTTTTGCAGTTTTATCTATCTCTCAACAAGCTATTGAACTCATGTTCTACTGTAGGTAAACGCGTCTGTGGCTTGCTAGTTAGCTACCATTAGCTTCACTTTTTGCCACAAAACTTAAAATTAATGCCTAAACCTTCCGAAGGAATCTTCGGGAACAAGACGCACATTTTGACAAAAATTGAGGGAGTAGCAGTGGCGATTTTATACCCTTTTTAGGGGTGCTCTCAAGCAACCCTAACCTTTAAATGTAATCTCAGCACCCTTTAAAATAATAATATTACAAAAACTTTATTATAGTTTATTATCATTTAATGCTGGTAGCTCATGAAAAAAGGGAAATCCTTGTTTTTTTTCATTCATTCAATATCTTGCATAATAATAAATGCATGTATTAATTGTTATCCAGTGAAATTAGGGATTTATTAGCAAGGGGGGGTTAGCACTTTTGCAAGGCACCGTATTCATGTCACATTCTCATTAGGAGCTGATCCCTAAAGGGCTGATCCTAGAATTGCACCTTGGGAGTACTTAAGGTGGGAAAATAATAAAAAGTAAATACATGTATGAGAAAGAAGATAGGTTGTTCCTATCCATTAAAGAGAGGTGAGAAACAGAAGGGAAGTCACAAGGCAAGAAAACAAAAATAGACGCTTGTGTCAGCTCGTGTGACGTTTCACTAGCTCAGCGACATCCAGTCTGGCCCTTTGCACTCCCTGCATGACCCGCTGAAGGGCTGGATCGATAGGGGGCCTTCCGAAACGTTCTCCAGCGCAGCCTCGATCTCCTGAAGAGGCCAACTCCACTTCAGGAGGTCAGGTAGGTGGACCCGGGGGGAGGAGGTTGGAGTGCGTGTGTGAGTGTCTGTATGTGTGTGAGTGTGTGAGTGTGCAAAAGGAGGATAGAGAGTTTGTGATCAAGAGAGACGGACACAGAGTGTGGGCGGGGAGATGGGAAAGGCTCTTGATGTTTGTCTGTGTGTGTGTGTGTGTGTGTGATTGAGATGTTGAGAGGTTGAATTGGTTCTAAATGTCTTCTTGGTGAAATCAATAATGACCCAATTCAGGTAGTTAATCATGCTTGACCTGTTTGTCTCCTCCAATCAGGGCTGACCAGGAAGGAGGGTGCAACTGGTGGGTGGGTGTGTCTGTTTCTTGGTGTGTGATACCTGGTGTGTGTTACCTGGGGTGTGTGTTACCTAGTGTATGTTACCTGGGGTGTGTGTTACCTAGTGTATGTTACCTGGGGTGTGTGTTACCTAGTGTATGTTACCTGGGGTGTGTGTTACCTAGTGTATGTTACCTGGGGTGTGTGTTACCTAGTGTATGTTATCTGGTGTGTGTGCTACCAGGTGTGCGCACAATGGTGTGTGTTACTTTGTAGGTTTATGGCTGTTGTGACTTTTTTACGAAAATAGTTTTTCAACCTTTTGAAACTTGTTTCACACACAGGGAAAGGAGAAGAGAGGAGAGGGGAAAGAGAGGCATAAAGCAGAGTACAGTAGTCATCATATTTTTTTAGAACCTTAAAATGTAAAGATTTTGCAGCCTTTCAAACTTTTTATTGAAAATATTTTTTCAAACTTTAAAAACGTACCTTTTTAAAATATATATTTTCAAAACCATTACAAACTTTATTTTAAAAACAAATTCTTAAACCTGGTGTGTGTGTTTGAGAGAGAGAGAGAGGGCAAGAGTCATTGAGGGAGAGTAAGGGAGAGTGAAAGAACAAGATATACTATCAGACTGTATTCTGTATAGACGTGTTGGCTGTCTGGTGTTCAGGGAAGTGTTTATAAGGTTTGTTTGCAAATCCGTAGGGAAGGAAGCAGAGAAGCAAGGGGCTTAAGGAAGGTGGCATCAATCAACACAAAGTGAAGCTTCCAGCTTCATGTTCACCTGTGTTTTACAGGACTTCTGTTGAACTTGCACGGAGACTCGAGCTGCTGGTAAAGGAAGACAGAGCTGAGCACTGATCACTTGAGACCAAATTAAAACATGGAATCTAATATCTTTCTGTACCCGCCAAGCCAAGCAGCGTTCGGTACACAACACCTGGCCTCCAAGTGAACCAGTCATCTCAGGACAATAATCCATGACCAGTCTGATTATACTCTCAATTTAATTCTCAATTCAATTTCGACAACCTCCATCCAACCACTCTCTCCTTCCCTTAAACGCTCCCTTCCTGGTTACCTGGACATGATTACAAAGGCAGCAGTAGTTGGTTTGTGAGTGTGTGTGAGAGAATGGGAGACAAGATGAAGAGGGGAAAGAGAACTAGGGAGTGAGTGAGAGAGCTGGAGCGAGGGAGAGAGAACTAGGGAGTGAGTGAGAGAGAGAGCTGGAGCAATGGAGAGCTGGAGCGAGGGGGAGAGAGAGAGCTGGAGCGAGGGGGAGAGAGAGAGAGCTGGAGCAAGGGGGAGAGAGAGAGAGCTGGAGCAAGGGGGAGAGAGAGAGAGCTGGAGCGAGGGGAGAGAGAGAGAGCTGGAGCGAGGGGGAGAGAGAGAGAGAGAGAGCTGGAGCGAGGGGGAGAGAGAGAGAGAGAGCTGGAGCGAGGGGGAGAGAGAGAGAGCTGGAGCAAGGGGGTGAGAGAGAGAGCTGGAGCGAGGGGGAGAGAGAGAGAGCTGGAGCGAGGGGGAGAGAGAGAGAGCTGGAGCGAGGGGGAGAGAGAGAGAGCTGGAGCAAGGGGGAGAGAGAGAGAGCTGGAGCGAGGGGGAGAGAGAGAGCTGGAGCGAGGGAGAGAGAGAGCTGGAGCGAGGGGGAGAGAGAGAGAGCTGGAGCGAGGGGGAGAGAGAGCTGGAGCGAGGGAGAGAGAGAGAGAGAGCTGGAGCGAGGGGGAGAGAGAGAGAGAGCTGGAGCGAGAGGGAGAGAGAGAGAGCTGGAGCGAGGGGGAGAGAGAGAGAGCTGGAGCGAGGGGGAGAGAGAGAGAGCTGGAGAGAGAGAGAGCTGGAGCGAGGGGGAAAGAGAGAGAGCTGGAGCGAGGGGGAGAGAGAGAGCTGGAGCGAGGGGGAGAGAGAGCTGGAGCGAGGGGGAGAGAGAGAGAGTGCTGCAGCGAGGGGGAGAGAGAGAGAGAGAGAGAGAGAGAGCTGGAGCGAGGGGGAGAGAGAGAGCTGGAGCGAGGGGGAGAGAGAGAGCTGGAGCGAGGGGGAGAGAGAGAGAGCTGGAGCGAGGGGGAGAGAGAGAGAGCTGGAGCGAGGGGGAGAGAGAGAGAGCTGGAGCGAGGGGGAGAGAGAGAGCTGGAGCGAGGGGGAGAGAGAGAGAGCTGGAGCGAGGGGGAGAGAGAGAGAGAGCTGGAGCGAGGGGGAGAGAGAGAGCTGGAGCGAGGGGGAGAGAGAGAGCTGGAGCGAGGGGGAGAGAGAGAGAGAGCTGGAGCGAGGGGGAGAGAGAGAGAGAGCTGGAGCGAGGGGGAGAGAGAGAGAGCTGGAGCGAGGGAGAGAGAGAGAGAGCTGGAGCGAGGGGGAGAGAGAGAGCTGGAGAGAGAGAGAGAGCTGGAGCGAGGGGGAGAGAGAGAGAGCTGGAGCGAGGGAGAGAGAGAGAGAGCTGGAGCGAGGGGGAGAGAGGCCGACACGGACTGAGATGTCACGCTGGATGCAGAGCAGCCGTTGTGACAGGAACCCTGAGGACAGAGGTCTCGTTTCTAGTGGGGACCTAATGGAGGTGACGCCATGCTGTCGATTCTCTCTGGTTAATTAGATGACGTGTCATTTCAGCTCCGGGGAGGAAGCTGAGAATCAGCCAGTTCCATTTGAATAATTACACAAGGTTGAGACCACACTGTGTCACACCATGCCATCTAATGTGCATTCAACTACTGCAGGGTGTAACAATGATGTTTTTATCATTGTAAAAAAAAATGTATGACTGAATTGAACTGGTCATCTACAGAGGTGTCAAAAGTATTCACATTCATTACTCAAGTAGAAGTATAAATACTACGGTTTAAAAATACTTTTGTATAAGTTGAAGTATCAACTCAAGCTTTTTACTCAAGTAAAAGTATAAAAGTACTGGTTTCAAAACGACTTAAAGTATAAAAGTAAAAGTAGTAATGTTAGGGGAAAAAATGCCATTAAGGATAAAAGCTTAGGCCGCACCACAGGGGCGTATAATGCACGACCCCACCTCCCAAAAAAACATTTTTTCTATAGGCCATAATGACTATAATGTTATGTTGAAATGTTAATGTTTAAATATTTGGGCTGCACCTGTTTATGCCCATTTAAAATGAACGCATTTTAGTACAATGCAAATACATTAAAGAACCAGATATGTATACTACTTAGCATTAACATGTGTTTCATGGAGCGGAAAATATGATAACTAGTTGCCTATAAGTATTGTAATGGTACAAAAAGTCAAACTTCAGAGGCATGTTATCAATAGCCTTTATTCAAATTAGACAGCAAGTTTTTGAAAGCCATTAGCTCGTGGTACTTGGGTGCGGATTCTGCGCAAAGCTTGCAGCGCATTCGAAAGTAGTTTTTTCATCCAACCATTTCAAAAAATTCTTCCAGGTACGGCCAGGGATGTAGAAGGGTTGTCTGGTCTTCCTGGCTACCAACCTCCTCGCTGGTGCTTGGTTGGGACATTTAGCTCGAGTTCTTTTGGGTCTCTGCCACGAACATCTAGGCTATACGTCTATATTGTATGTTTGCGTCATGTGCAGGTGAAATGGATCGCGTACAAACCAATCGGGTGTCGGAATAGTAGGCTATGTGTTTATACTTCTCATCCAACCACAATCAAATTCACTCTATCCGGATGGCGAGATTTATCTGGATAGGTTATTTTTTGTAGATTTTTTTTTGAACGATGACAAGCCGGAATGAAAACAAGCCCAACTGAAATTGGAGTAACAAGGCTATTTTTAAAATGTAAGGAGTAGAAATTACAGATAATTGTGTGAAAATGTAAGGAGTAGAAGTAGAAAGTCGTCTGAAAAATAATTACTTCAATAAAGTATAGATACCCAAATGTTCTACTTAAGTAAGGTAACAAAGTATTTGTATTTTGTTACTTGACACCTCTGGTCATCGAGTTAGTATGAGGTTCATGACGTTAAGATCTCTAGTTTCACATCAGGTCCGCTCTTTGCATCTTGACATCAAGTTGACTCATCAATCAGACGTGTGTCGGTCATTGACTCACAAAGTGTTTTATCAAATGCGTAAGACGATGGCGGGGCCAAAGAAAGTGTTCCTCCATATTCCTCTTGGTAAACACACACGCCACGGGCTGGAGTGAACACACTGGCAGTCGAAGCTCTCCGAATCCTTTTCTAATAGTCACCATGAAGTGGAGAGGCTCTCCCGCACTCTGCTGTTCCAAGCCGTTTGCCGGAAATTGTTTCATCTTGCATCTGGCCACACTCCATCACAACAAAGCATTCAGAACGCACACGGATCATCAGAGGGAAGAAATAACAGGAGTCCATCCAGCTCTCCTCTACACAACATCCAGCTCCATTTGAAAATCCATTAGGTGAAGCTTTGAGGCCGGAGAAGAGAAAGCCATTAGAGTGTTATTAAAGGGATGATTCATTGGAGAACACGGTCTCTTGTTTTGGAGGAACGCCTGAGTCTCGACAAAGAGAGGCGGAGGAGAAAGTAGCCTCTGTTCCCCCGACACACACACACTCACACACACACTGTCACACACACACTCTCACACACACACTCTCACACACACACACTCTCACACACAAACTCCTTCGTCTTTAACAAAGGCTGGGTCGGACACAATGAGAGCAACTAAAGCCTCCACAGTGGAGTGAGGAGGAGGGGAACACACACACACACACTCTCACACACACTCTCACACACACTCACACACACACTCTCACACACACACTCTCACACACACACACACACACACCACACAAGAGAGGGAAAGAGAAGTTGAGAGAGCATGGGGGAGGAGGAGGAGGGTTTGTGAGTGTCAAATGTTGCACATAGAAATTAACCCTGCACTCATCTTCATCCTTCCTTATCCATCCCTCCATCTAATCTCTGTTTCTCCCTCTCCTCTCATTGGAAGAAACCCCAGAGCTTCTCCTTTGGAAAGTCATGGAACAGTTTCCAGAAGTGTTCAGCCCTTGACCATCTTTAGTCTGCTCCTCTCCCCAGGGGTGAAAGCCCAGCGCTGGGATCCAGGGTTACAGGTCGGGGCCCGCTCGGTTGGAGAGCACCGTCGAGTGGCTGGATTGATGATCTCCATATGCATAACAAGGGTGAAGAGGCTGGAGTCACCTGCTCCTGTAATGAGGCTTGTCCCCTGAAGCAGATGGGTCCACTCAGAGAGCAGGGGGAGAGGCTACAGCCACCACAGACAGCACACACCTCTCTTCTGCTCGACGCTACAGTCGTGACATCCGAACAGAGACACTCTGGTAGGAGAGATGAACTGTAGCACCCAGGGTGACAGGCATCGTTCAAAGGACTGTGCGTTTGGGGGGAAAAGACAAATGGCACATAAACAAATGGGTATTCTTCACTTTCCGATAAGAAGTCAAATGCTGAATTTAGCTCTCTCTTTTCTTCTCCTCCTCTGCTCTCAGAGATGGCAGATATCCAGTAGGTGATTAGTCAACAGGATGGTCTGTTGGCAAAGTAAACACAGACAATGCTTATGCCAGGGAATCTTCTCCAACAGCATTTACAAACACAACTCTGACCGCAGTAGTAACAGAAAACACAGTTATGGTTTGAGTTACCCTGCGCTTGCACATGTCATGCGGTTTGACATGAATCATGAACTTAATTGCGTCCGACTGGAAATTATGGAAAACATATCATTGATACAAAAAAGAAGAAAAAAAAAAAAAAGATTTTGAAAATATTTAATGATTGGAGCTAAAAATAACATTAACGAATATTTATGGACGTTTTTAGGCCAAATTAACTGTCCACACAGCACTCTAATATAAATGCACATTAGCATATATTATGATTTATAAAGCTATGCAAATGAGCTGCTTTAATTAAAGCTAAAATGTAATCTTTCTCCCTCAAGTTCTCTGTAGGCAAGCGAAGCGCTCATCGCTGTCAACCGGGAATTAACTCAACAAAAACTGCTGGAGAAGCTGAAGTTTCCTCGTCTCTCTAATTCCCTTCTGTTTTTCTGTTTCTGGTGCCTTGGGTCCAGCATCACCGTCGCTTCTATCAGCTTGGGCTTCTCCCAGAGGTTTCATCTCAGCGCTACAACGCTAAATGTGATCAGACGTTTCTGGGTTGGCCAGATTCAGATGAGTGGCTGTTTTCACGAGAGAGGCCTTCGTTAACTTCTTGTGGGATAGTCCTGCTGTTGGCCTCACCTTGTCTGTCTGGTACTACAGAACTCACTCACTCTGTGTGTGTTGGGTTTGTTGGTTGTGTTGTAATGTCCTTGTGACACATGCACACACACACACACACACACACACACACACACATACACATCCAGGGGGACAGTTTAATTAACCAAGTGTCTTTATGCAACTCAGATCCAATTTTTATTATGACACATTGCAGTCCAGTGTGACAAATTACAGCTGCTGTTTGAAAAAAAAAAAAAGAAGAAATCATTCCTTTGTTGCATAGGTGTATGTTTTGAGTAGATGGGTGATGTGTTCTACTGTAAGGGATGAACCAGCACACAGCCTGGTGCATGTGGTTCCAACTACCAGCAGCAGGGGGCAGTGTTGGACCAGAGAAAAATCCTTAGGTTCTTACAATCACAACGCTTGCCTCTCTTTCTCTCAATCTATCCCACCCATTTCTATTTTCTCTCCCACTCTTGCCATCTCTCTGTCTCTCTCTCCCTCCCTCTCTCTCTGTCTCTCTCACGTTCTTTCTCATCTGAACTCTGATGAACACCGCTCAATTACGAGCTACAATGCGTGTAATTAGAAAAGAACAATATGCTGTTCATTTTTCATGAATACATCCAATTGATTGGCTTTGGCACTTTGTTCTTGTTTTTGATGAAGTCGACTTGGAGTCGAATAAACACCACACGTCCTCCAGAGGGACTGATATGATATTAGATACCAATACACGCATGTGCATGTCACTGGTTTGTGTGTTTCCATGTGTGTGTGTGTGTAACACACACATTCTCACACACTGCAATACCACTACTCCATTACACAGTACTGCTGCAAAAACAGACAATGAAAGAAATAGGGAGAGGAGAGAGACAGAGACAATGGAGAATGAGAGTAAAGATGGTTTGGAGGGAGGTTGAAAGAGGACAGAATGAAAAAGGAGTGTGTTGCAACAGGGGAGAGGAGGTGAGGAGAGAAGTGAAGAGGAGAGGAAAGGAGAATTAGGGATAGGAGAAGAGGAGAGGTGAGTAGAGGTCAGGAGAGGAGAATGGGAGAGGCGATATGAGGAGATGTACATAGAGGTGAGGAAAGAGGAGGTGAGAAGAGGGGAATAGAGGAGAGGACGACATGTAGGAAAGAGAGGTGTTCAGTAGCGCTTCTATGTGTCTTTGGGTGTGTGTGTGTCTTTGGGTGTGTGTGTGTGTGTCAGCAGGGTGTGTGTGTGTGTGTGTCAGCAGGGTGTGTGTGTGTGTGTGTCAGCAGGGTGTTTAGCAGTGTGTGTGTGTCGGCAGGGTGTGTGTGTGTGTCGGCAGGGTGTGTGTGTGTGTGTCTGTCGGCAGGGTGTGTGTGTGTGTGTGTGTGTGTCGGCAGGGTGTGTGTGTGTGTGTCAGCAGGGTGTGTGTGTGTGTGTCGGCAGGGTGTGTGTGTGTGTGTGTCAGCAGGGTGTGTGTGTGTGTGTCAGCAGGGTGTGTGTGTGTGTGTCGGCAGGGTGTTTAGCAGTGTGTGTAGGCGCCCTCCAGCGTCTGTGTCAAACGAGGGCTGATTTAAATATCGTAAACAAATGAAGCGGATGGAAGGTCATTGGTCATCCCAGGATCGTATGCATAATTGGCTCTGGTGGTTTGAATTACAGCCTGCTGCTCTGTGAGAGAGACTCAGGGAAAGAGAGAGGGAGACAGACAGGGAAAGAGAGAGGGAGACAGACAGGGAAAGAGAAAGGGAGACAGACAGGGAAAGAGAAAGGGAGACAGACAGGGAAAGAGAGAGGGAGAGGGAGACAAACAGGGAAAGACAGGGAGACAGACAGGGAAGGAGAGAAGTAAAGGGGGGTGGGGGTTGAAGGTTCAATTACAGTCAGATGTTGCCTGGCCCCCTTAATCAGCATGTATAAGCCAATAGGAGCTCAGTGGCCCTTTTCTCTACGCCAGGTCGCCTCCTTACCTTGCCCCTGAGACAGCAGAGTAGGCTCTCAGATATGGAGAAAAGAGAGAGAGAAAAAGAGAGGGTGGGAGAGAAAGGAGAGAGGAAAGGGGAGTGAGGGGGAGAAGGAGAGAGGAAAGGGGAAAGAGGGGGAGAAGGAGAAAGGAAAGGGGAGAGAGGGGGAGAAGGAGAGAGGAAAGGGGAGAGAGGGGGAGAAGGAGAGCTGTGGTACAGGAAGCTCTGAGGAGTGATGTCCTCTCCCAGGTCTAGTCTGTCTCCCAGACACACCATAACTCCCCAAGACCAGGAACAGAACCAGGAACAGAACCAGGAACAGAACCATGAAGGCTTCATGTTAATCTTTCTGTATTTGTGTGCATGTTAGTGTGGTATTGTGTTAGCGTTTTTCTGTGGTTGTGTGTCTGTCTGTGAGTGCACAGAAGGATAAGAGCACGGTATATAAATCACAGGGGGGCTCATTGGGAGAAGGTCACTGTCTGGCCCCTGCACCTCATTTTGGGCTACACACACACACACACACACGGACACACACACACACACACACACACACGCACACAGCAGTGGGAGCAGGTGCACACACTGACAGGCTCCTGCCCCTCATTTCGGGGTGCTCTGGGTGATTCTCCTAACGTAATGGATTCTCTTCTATTTCCAGTCCCAGTGTCAGTACTCACACACTCCCTCACACACTCCCTCACACACTCCCTCACACACTCCCTCACACACACACACCTGGACAGTAAGGCAGTAGGCCGGCATGAGAGGAAGCAATCGTAAGGTAAACATCTTTCTTTATCCTGATATCTGCTTTTAAGTCCAATATGCACCGTGAATTTCTGCATGTTCATATGTCTGTTCTTCAAGTTAATGTTTTGTTGGGTGTGTCAGCTTGTGTACGTGATACAGGCAGTGTGTTTATTGATGAAGGTTTGTTCTGTGGCACACTGTCATGCTTGCAGAATATGGCCTGAAACAAGGTTTCGAGTGACAGCAGGGAATGTGTGTGTGTGTGTGTGTGTGTGTGTAAGCCCACCAGTGTGTGTGTGTGAGAACACTCAGAAGAACACTCTTGATGATATTTAATGGATTACCTTTACCTGTCCTGAAAATGTATATGCATACCTGTGAGTGTGAGTGTGTGAACACAGTTATATCTCCTCTGAATTTGAATCTGTTTGTGGGGGCGGTGTAGGGGGAGGAGCCATCCATCATATGCAATCATATGAGGAGCACAATTACTTCATCACGATTGGTTGGAGAGAGGAAGGTTCATTTGCATAGAGATGATTGACAGTTGAATCAGAGGCAAAATAACCTTTATCATGAAATGCAAAATGGGACCCGATCTCATTACAGCAAGGCTGGTCACGCTTTATAATTTTCAATACCTTTTTTTGTTGTTGCACACATTCAAAATACACTAAATAGAGGTTCTTTTAAAAGGTGAATCCGTCATTTACATTTATTTGTATAAAAAATAGACTGATCAACAACAAAAAAACAACCTCCAAATTGAATAAGTGCATTATACTTTCTCGTAAATATAGGAGCAAACTGATTATTATGTAATACATTTCAAGAATATATGGAAGTGGAAAATAGCTGCTGGGTTTGGGAACGCCAAATGTTGTAATACACGAGCAGGGATGTGTTAATTGTCTCTCTCTCTGTAGATTTCTCTCTAGGCTGTGTTTCTCTGTAACTTTCTCTCTTTCTCTTCTCTCTTTCTTCGACGCTGTAAATAAGGAACAGGGTGTTCATCCGGCCTGACTTTCTGAAGAGTACAGTACAGCAGACATGTTGGCTTAGCACGCTCTCCACTGTCGCTCATTCTCTGTTCAACCTTACTTCTCTGTTCATTTACACACCCTTCGAGATCTCCGTTTTTCTGAATTCCCTCCTCTCCCCTTTACATATGTGTTTGTGTGTGGGTGGAAAGTGAAAACACCTTAACTATAGGGGCTGAAGTGGAATGGTGACCTAGAGAAACAAGGCTACTTCACGTAGAAAGAAAACGACATTACAGCCGATACAAATCAAGGTCCGTTATATTCAATGTTCTGTTTTGTTATGGATGTTAGTCCCCCGGGCTGAAACAAATTCATACAGTGTTTTGGAACAGTTTTACAGAATTACCGGAATTGTAAAACTGTCGGCTACAGTGGATTTTTGGTAGGCTGACTGAAATTGAATAAGAGAACAAATGTTGATCATCCCCAAAAAATTGGAGTGGATTGATGACTCACATACGAGGTGATAGCGACAGAAAACTGTAACGTCAAGTTTCTTCGCTACATATAGTCTGAACGAACTCTTCTTAAATAGCTACTCGCTAAAAAACATTTATTGGAAATGCTCAATCCGCATTTGCAGAAAACTTGTCATAATAACCAGTTTTTCCAAAAATACATTTCAAGCTTTACGTTGTTGGGGGCATTTTTTCAGTTAAGAGATGGTTTCCTGAATTGCAATTCCAGCAAAGAGACTGTTGGAGAGTGAAAACGTTGTTTGAATCAGCTTGTTTCAAAGGGATTTCTTATTCATGAAATGTAATAAGAATAAATGCTTAAAAATATCAGTAGAAGGGGAAAAGTTCAGGGGAAGTTCAAGTCAATATCGTTTAGGACCATTTTTACACAGGATTGTAAATTGTAGCCTGGAGGTTTCAACGATGTGAGGTTTCTCCTTACTACTTCTTGCATGAAGGGAAATAAGAGAACCTGGTTTCATTCACACGTTCACTCCTAATATTTTGAAAGGTAAATAAGCAGCAAGTAGGCTAATGTATGTTGTATTCTATTTAACCTATGCCATCTTCATAAATAGTAGGCATACATAAGGCATACACATATAAAAAATACAGACATACTTGTAAAATGTAAATATTCTCATGAAAACTCTTGTCTTTTACAAAATGTTTGTATGTTTGATATTAGATTAAACAATAGGTTCGTAGGTGAGGAAAAAAACGCTGCAGCGGCCGCAACTCAGTTTCTCCAGAAATTATACCCTCTCTCTCAATAAAAGCTTCAATTCATATTTAAAATTCCTCAATTTACATAAAAGTGTTATAATTGTGAGCATGACTGTTGACATCCACTGAGTAGACGCTCATTTGTTCAAACAATTTTGTTGAGAATACAGAAAAATTTGAAACCCGTGACGACAACCGTAAATACGGAAGCACGTTTCACCTGTCAGATTTCTGAAGTTCTTGGAATCGCCAGTAGGTGGCAGTATGCCCATGAGAAAACAGCGCTGTGTACCGCTGTGTGATTGGTTGCGTATGGAGACAAACCAAGACAAGAGAATGAGCTATTGTTGGTATGTTTTTGTGAAATGGCAAACAAGGCCGTCTTTAGCTCAGCTTATAGAATATGTTAAAGTGCTGCCTATAATGTGCCGTCTGAATTATTCGCCTTATCGTGAAGTGCATTTACGATGTGAAGTCATAAATATGCATCCGCGTGAGTGTTTACCAAATTGCGTCCGCCCCACCCCTCCTCTTTCACTCCCTCGCGCACACTTACGACACAAAAAACAACATGTTTAAAATGCAACCAATGACAGGCTGTTTTGAAAATGTTTTCTCTCGTTACTCTCTCCTTTTCTTTCTCCCCCCCCCTCTCTCTATCTCTCTCTCTCACCCCCCCCCCTTCATCTCCACTGTCTGCAGATCTGCTTATTGTATTACAGTATATGATTCAGAAATGTCATAAGTCACAAAATAATTAGAAAATTCCAAGAATCGCAGTGATTGTACTCATCTGCAATTCTCTGGATTAATTTACACACACACACACACACACACACACACACACACACACGTGTGCGCGCACACACAAACACACACACAAATGCATATTCTCTTTTCTCTACCTCTTTCTTTATTTCTCTGCTGGCTCATCTTCATCATCCAATCCAATTTTCATTTCTATGGATTTCCTGCAAGCAGCCCTGACCCCTAACTCTGACATATTACGTTCTTAATATCCAGATTAACGTTTCTTTAATCTCTCTACAACACGTGAAATTAGTTCTGCAATCAACCGCAAAGTCCTCCTTTCCTCCTCCCCTCCTCCTCCTCTCCTCCCCTCGTCCTCTGGTCCTCTCCTCATCTGGTCCTCTCCTCCTCCCCTCCTCTCCTCCTCCCCTCCTCTCCTCCTCTCCTCCTCTCCTCCTCCCCTCCTCTCCTCCTCTCCTCTTCTCCTCCTCTCCTCCTCCCCTCCTCTCCTCCTCTCCTCCTCTCCTCCTCTCTCCTCCTCCTCCTCTCCTCCTCCCCTCCTCTCCTCCTCCCCTCCTCTCCTCCTCTCCTCCTCTCCTCCTCTCCTCCTCCCCTCCTCTCCTCCTCTCCTCTTCTCCTCCTCTCCTCTTCTCCTCCTCTCCTCCTCTCCTCCTCCCCTCCTCTCCTCCTCTCCTCCTCTCCTCCTCCTCCTCTCCTCCTCTCCTCCTCCCCTCCTCCCCTCCTCCCCTCCTCCCCTCCTCTCCTCCTCTCCTCTTCTCCTCCTCTCCTCCTCTCCTCCTCCCCTCCTCTCCTCCTCTCCTCTTCTCCTCCTCTCCTCTTCTCCTCCTCTCCTCCTCTCCTCCTCTCCTCCTCTCCTCCTCTCCTCTTCTCCTCCTCTCCTCCTCTCCTCTTCTCCTCCTCTCCTCCTCCCCTCCTCTCCTCCTCTCCTCTTCTCCTCCTCTCCTCTTCTCCTCTTCTCCTCCTCTCCTCTTCTCCTCCTCTCCTCCTCTCCTCCTCCCCTCCTGCTCTGGTCCTCTTCTGTGTGAGCTGGTTTCTTGGTTGCTGTTGTCAGGAGGAGGCCTGCTGGCCCTGTCCTGTGCTCCTGGTGGCAGCATGTGAGGAGTCAGGAGGAGGTGCTGTCTGAGACACACACACACACACACACACACACACACACAGCAGGGCTGGTGGACCCCTCCCAGACCTCCTCTCCTCCTCCCAGACCTTCTCTCCTCCTCCCAGACCTTCTCTCCTCCTCCCAGACCTCCTCTCCTCCTCCCAGACCTCCTGTCCTCCTCCCAGACCTCCTCTCCTCCTCCCAGACCTTCTGTCCTCCTCCCAGACCTCCTCTCCTCCTCCCAGACCTTCTCTCCTCCTCCCAGACCTTCTCTCCTCCTCCCAGACCTCCTGTCCTCCTCCCAGACCTCCTCTCCTCCTCCCAGACCTCCTCTCCTCCTCCCAGACCTCCTCTCCTCCTCCCAGACCTCCTCTCCTCCTCCCAGACCTCCTCTCCTCCTCCCAGACCTCCTCTCCTCCTCCCAGACCTCCTGTCCTCCTCCCAGACCTCCTCTCCTCCTCCCAGACCTCCTCTCCTCCTCCCAGACCTCCTCTCCTCCTCCCAGACCTCCTCTCCTCCTCCCAGACCTCCTCTCCTCCTCCCAGACCTCCTCTCCTCCTCCCAGACCTCCTCTCCTCCTCCCAGACCTCCTCTCCTCCTCCCAGACCTTCTCTCCTCCTCCCAGACCTTCTCTCCTCCTCCCAGACCTCCTCTCCTCCTCCCAGACCTCCTCTCCTCCTCCCAGACCTCCTGTCCTCCTCCCAGACCTCCTCTCCTCCTCCCAGACCTCCTCTCCTCCTCCTGTCCTCCTCCCAGACCTCCTCTCCTCCTCCCAGACCTCCTCTCCTCCTCCCAGACCTCCTCCCAGACCTCCTCTCCTCTCTTTAAGGAGAGTGATAAGAGCGTGCTGGTGATGCTGAGCAGGGCAAATTGAAAGTGAAGATTGCCTTCCCGTAGACTTTATCTTTCCCCACTAAAACAGGGACGCGCGACTACAACTACACCTATTGATTTAGCAATTTCAGCAAATTAAGAAGGAGACAGGCGAGGCTATTAGAGGGACAGGGAGCCTAGCTGGGCCTGGTGCCTGGCCTTCCACTGAACACAGAGGAGTGAGGTGGGGGGGTGGGTGCTGACATTTAAACCCCCCCCTTCCTCTTGATAGCTGGGTGCGACCACTCTCGGACACCCTGTCTAATTATGCGTCTGAATTGAAGAAATGGGTCCAAGTATTTATGCGGTCCTGCGCGCTCTTCTCCTGCAGTGAGGGAATGAATATAATTATACTAATATAATATGTCAATGGGTTCCCTGGCTAAGCGCATATATAATATATATATATGGAACAAGCTTGTAGGCAGGATGAGGGAATTACCTGGATGCATGGAGGCAGCTTCAGGATGTCTGTCATAAAGGCAGTGAAAAGGCCAAGCCAGACCGTGGTTATATGGGTGGTAATATCTACACCTATATCAAGAGTAATGAGGGGAATAAAGAGAGAGAGGAAGGAGAGAATAAGAGAGAGAGAGAGAGAGAGAGAATGAGGGAGAGAAGGACCATTGGTGTCCACCAGTAGACCAGGAGAATAAACAACATGTTTTTGTAATCAAGTCATAGGGAGCAACACAGCACGACTAATCCTCTCTGTACTTTTAGGTGAAAGGTGATATTTCTCATCAGATTGTCTTGTAGCGCTGTGTGACGTCAAATATTGGAGTTTTAATATGAGAAATACAATTTAAGTATGTGACGGATGGCTCGTATTCTAAGCGGTGAACGTTTTTCATATGATCATTTTTAGGCCTTAAAATGATGAAATATGAGCCGCTTTTATTGATCATTAGTCTTATGACTGCACCTGCTTCAACAATTTTGTTCCTACTCCAAATGTGCACAAAGATCCATATTTCAAGTCGTTAAAGTAGAACTGTCTCATTATTCAACTGGTAACTAAAGGAAATTATTGAGACAAAGAAAAATACACGAAATCCAATTTGTTCAATTTTCTCTATTGTGATTATGCTTCAATGTTTTCTTTTTTTTTAGGCCCCAATTTTACCCTGAATTTAAAACTAGAGCCTCAGGCGCCTGGGAAAAAAAGACAGAAGAGAAACGATAGAAAATAACATTTTTTTTTTTATCTGAAAAAGACTGAAAGGCTTACACACCAGGCTTGTGAAAGGATTTCCCTACTCACCTTGGGATATTAAGAAAGCAAATTGGTGGATGTGAAAATTAAAATCCTACTTCATGTGAGGAAGGTCTTTGCACATTTCCTGGCCTCTGAGTTGTGTGCGTGTGTGTACGGTGGAGAGACGTGTGTTTTTAAGTACTCTACCATGTGAATGGGTTTAATAGGGAGATTGTGTGTGTGTGTGTGTGTGTGTGTGGGGGGGGGGGGGGGTGAGTGCTCGACAGGGGAATCACAAGCTAATTCATTGATTGCCCCTTAGATGTGACGGCTGCTAATTGTTAGGTAATTAACATGGTGAGTTGTAATCATGTTCGCCTAAGGACCCGATTAATGTTTCAACATGTCGTACGGCCGCAGAGGGGCTGAGAGAGGGGGGGCATGGGCCCATCATCTGGCTCCAGGACAGATGGCACATTGTCAACAGCTGACATGTTCTGTTTCCCTGATGAGGGGAGAGAGAGTAAGAGAGAGAGAGGGAGAGGGAGAGGGAGGCAGGGAGGGAGGGAGAGAGACAAGCCTCAGGGCCTGTCCTTTTGTTTCAGCATCGTTAATGAAGTGCTAATTGAGTGTAATTATGTACATCATCACACAGTCTAGATGGAGATGTCAAGTGCTGGTGTCAGAAAGGCTGGTGGGACGAGGCTGGTGGGGCGAGGCTGGAGGGGCCAGGCTGGTCAGGCGAGGCTAGTGGGGCGAGGCTGGAGGGGCGAGGCTGGTCGGGCGAGGCTGGTGGGGCGAGGCTGGTGGGGCGAGGCTGGAGGGGCGAGGCTAGTGGGGCGAGGCTGGAGGGGCGAGGCTGGTCAGGCGAGGCTGGTGGGACGAGGCTGGAGGGGCCAGGCTGGTGGGGCAAGGCTGGAGGGGCGAGCCTGGAGGGGCGAGGCTGGAGGGGCGAGGCTGGAGGGGCGAGGCTGGAGGGGCGAGGCTGGAGGGGCGAGGCTGGAGTGGCCAGGCTAGTGGGACGAGGCTGGAGGGGCGAGGCTGGTGGGGCGAGGCTAGTGGGGCGAGGCTGGAGGGGCGAGGCTGGAGTGGCCAGGCTAGTGGGGCGAGGCTGGAGGGGCGAGGCTGGAGGGGCGAGGCTGGTCAGGCGAGGCTGGTGGGGCGAGGCTGGAGTGGCGAGGCTGGAGGGGCGAGGCTGGTGGGGAGAAGCTGGAGGGGCGAGGCTGGAGGGGCGAGGCTGGAGGGGCGAGGCTGGAGGGGCGAGGCTGGTGGCTTGTGTGTTTTCAAGGAGATAGAGAAGTGGATGGACAGATGAGAGAGACAGAGACAGGAAGAGACAACAGACAGAGGGACAGAGATACAGTGATGGAGGAGAGAGACAGGGATGGACAGAGAGAGAGGGAGTGAGAGAGAGAGAGAGAGAGAGAGAGAGAGAGAGAGAGAGATAGGGTGTTGCAGCAGGGTTGGAGTCTGACTGTGATCAGATAGGAGGTGATGGAGATGTGGTACAATCTACTGTGTTCACACCTCCAGCTAATCAACATGACAGAGCTGCCCCAGATACAGCACACACACACGTACACACACACACGCGCACACATACACATACACACATGCACAGCAATACTATATACTGTGTGTATTTGAGTTCACAGTAGTTATAGGGTTATCTGCATCTTGATTATCAGCTCCGTCATCAATATGAGTTTTTATGAAGCTTCTCTCAGCATGTTAGCTAAGGGAGTGTACGTGAGTGAGTGAGTGAGTGAGTGAGTGTGTGTGTGTGTGTGTGTGTGTGTGTGTGGGGGGGGGATTCCTCTTCATCTTTATCTTCATCAGAATGTCACTGGAGCAAAAACACCAAGAATGCATTGCTGCATTGACTATTTTATAGTATGTCTCCCGAATGTTTATCTATTATGACAAATGAAGAGCTATTCATCTTGACTGTTTGCTGCCTTGTAAACAAATAATCCTCTTGCTCTTTGTGGTATGAAAACATTTGGAATTATTTTGATAAAGATAAAAAAAATATTTAAAGACTATGTAAGCACAGCTGATGTGGCCTGGTGACTAAGCATATTTGTGTGTGTGTGTGTGTGTGCATGAGTGTGTCAGTGTATAGGTTTGTGCAAAACATTGTATTCCATGTCTGCTTGCATCTGATCCAGAAGTCTTCCAGACAAGGACAGAGAAAACACTACTTCATATTCAGTGTGTGTGTTAGTGTGTTTGTGGTAGTGTGTGTGTGTGTGTGTGTGTGGTGGGGTTCAGCAGTGTTTCCTACTCTCTGGTTAAAGGGGAGGATCATTTAGCCCCACAGGGACCTGCTGTGGTCATTAGATTTAAAGGGAGGTGTTGTTGTCCTGATTTGTCAGTAACCGGTTTGAACTGGGCAACTTAAAGGCATGAGACCCTCCCTTTAAATATAACAGAGGAGACTTCACACAAACCTCATCTAAAGTATTATAAAAATCACGTTTTTTTTGTTGTTGTTTTTTTTACTTTGACTATAGTACAAATAATCTTTTTTTTTTTTTGAACCATGTGTTGTGGACACAGCTTCTAAAATAAGTTCTGATTAAACAACGAGCGTTCTTAGTAGAATTATAATGTTGCATACACGCACACACACACGTACACACACACGTGTACACACACACACTTAAGCAGATAGGGGTGTTATAGAGCAAATCTATTCTATCTATCTTCGGGGCCTTTAAGCTTCAATTTCATTAAATTAAAAGTACTGAACAAGAACATTAGAAATGTTGTACTTTACTAATCAAACTTAACCCTCGTTTTGAAATACCATCTGCTATTAAAATAAAATAAGGATTTTGTTGTTTTTAGCAGTCTTTTAATTTACATATTAATTTGAGTCTGGGCCTTCAGATGTTAATATGACAAGATCAATCCAGAGCAGGAAGATTAGGGAGCAGCCTTGATGTGAGACCAGATCTCAGAGCCACTACAGTATCATCAGCAGCCTTGATGTGAGACCAGATCTCAGAGCCACTACAGTATCATCAGCACTCAGGTTTTAATCAGCGCTGGAATATATGGAGCATCAATTATTGCTTTTTATGCAAACTTGTGTGTTTGTGGGCACTTGGACATCTAATTCTTCAGCATTTTAAAGGCTCTTAAAAGGCTGCTTTTCCATCCAGATGGGAGGTGATAAGAGACAGAGATGGGAGGTGAGGAAGACGACTCCAGCAGGCACTGTTCTCACAGACAGCACAGCACAGCACAGCACAGCACAGCACAGCACAGCACAGCACAGCACAACACAGACAGCACAGCACAGCACAGCACAGCACAGCACAGCCAGACAGCACAGCCAGACAGCACAGCACAGCACAGCACAGCCAAACAGCACAGCACAGCACAGCCAAACAGCACAGCCCGAAAGCACAACAGGAAGAGGAAGGACCAGAGGGGGAGGGTTCCAACAGGATCTCAGAGATGAGGGTCGAGGAACCGTCTGCGAAGCACACCAAGCTTCCAGACCAAAGCCATCAACAACCGAATTCTAACTTTCCTTTCACCAGCACAGACTAGTCTCCCATAGAGCGTTGGAGAGATGAATGGATGAGATGGAGGGATATCTCTCTCTCTCTCTTCCTCATATCGGAGGCATTAGGAATGAAAGCTTCCCTGTCAGGCCCTCCTCAGATCGCTCTCCCTCTCCCCCTGCAGCGACTCCAGCCAAACACAGGCGGGATATATCGTTATCACAACTTTGGGAGGAAATCCAGGGGATCAATATGTGTGTCAGCTCGTCTACACTGGGGACTGGGGACACACTGTGAGGCTGGTTCTACCACTAGCCAGGCCTATCGAGCCACACGCACACACACACACACACACACATTTAGGCACATGTGCACAAACACACATGCCTACATGCATTTGTGTGTGTATGTAGGTCTTGATCATGATGATCGGATGAGACACAAGATGTTACTGTAAACATACATGTACCAGCTACTATACAGACTGGAACCACTGCTTGTACCAATCAATATGTAGCCTAACATTAATGTTTACTCTAGAGTTTAGATTGAACTGATCAATATAACCTGGAATTCTACAGCAAACTATGAAAGTGGTCAATTTAGGGTCAAATGTAGTGAACCTTAGATTTGGAGTGAAAGCTGCGTGTGTATGCAATGGATGAGACAAGTGGTGCCAAGATATGCAGGTAAAAATAAATACATCTTTCCTTTCCCTGTCCTACGATACCTCTCTCTCTCTCGTTCTCTCTCTCCTATCACTCTCTCCTCTCCCCCCTCCATCCTCTCTCTCTGGTCATCAGTGTGTAATGGTCAGCGATAGACAAAGCTGTCTCTTCACATGTAATTACCATCCAGTAAACAGGTCAGGTCCCCACACAGCTGCTGCAGCTTTCAGGGTCACACACACACACACACACACACACACACACACGGCGGGCCCAAAGTCCTCCCGGAGTATTGATTGGCTGTGCTGTGACATCTCCTGAGCCATGTCACCCTAGTGAAAGAAGCCTCCAAATTGACCAATAATAAAGTGGTGGAAGTTGTAGTGGCTCTCTCCAGGGAGCCGTCCAAGTGGAGGGGCTGTGTGTGTGTGGCTGTGTGTGTGTGGCTGTTTGGGTGTGTGTGTGTTTATTTCACCTGTGTTAGAGTGCACCTGTTAGACCTTTTGAGACAAATAACATCATGAATGCAATAGTGTTACAATCTCTCACACTCACTGCGTTTACATGATGGTATCGATTGGATATTTATTTGGATATATATGGCAGTGAATAAACCCAATCGAAAGCATGTCATATCCCAGTATGATAGGTGGCGCTGTTTTCATTTCAACTAGTGGTGACACAGACCTTTCCGCTTGACCTCTTCACCACTACCAACAACATCAGCATTTCGAGAAAGACGGCGAACGGAGAGCAAGGTGAAGCTAAGTCCCTCTACATTTCGTGCATGATGACAATAGGAGTACTGCGAAAGCAAACAGCGCTATTGGCTCGCGTTGTTTGTTTGTTTCTGCCGGGCCGGCGCCTGGCTGCGGCATCTTATCGTCTTTTTCGACTTCCAGGTCACGACCTGGGATTGAGGGCGGCGGGATCTCAAGCATGCAGAAAGACACAGAGTCCAGTTCATAGTCCAATTCACCGTTTACATGCATGCGATGTCCGAATTATCAACCGACTTGGATCGAGTTATCTCGGGGTGCCGATCGGATCGTAGTCGGACCGCAATTATTCGAACAAAGGTGTTTACAAGAAAGGGATCATTCTATTTCAGTCCAAATAAGCCAGTAATTTGAATCCATGTAAACGCAGTGATTGTCCCTCTCTCTCTCTTTCTCTCATTCTCTTTTATTGTCTCACGTTCCCTCTCTCTCATTCTCTCATTCTCTCTCTCACTGTCTATCCCTATCTCTTAGTCCTTCTCTTTCTGGTTATATATGGGTGTATAATGGTAAACCTGAGCTGGTTATTCCTTTACGGTGGGCATGGGAGCAGCCAAATGCATTGTCTATCGATGTGTTGTTATTCATGGCCCATCCAGTCAAATTACATCACTTTTACAGGAAGGATATCTGATAGTTATTCTATCCAGAGTACCTTAGTATCATTTGAGGCACTTTTGTCCAGTGTGTTCTGTGCACCCACTGTCAATATGATTAAAAATCAGTGGAGGGGCAAGTTGCTTTTGGTGAGATGATGACTGTATTTCTGCTCATTGATTTAGCATTATTGATGCAGATAATAACGTGTGTACTCACCCCCCCACACACACACACTCACACACGACCACACACACCCACAAACACACATACGCATCTAACCGCATTCAAACACACAGTCACTCAAACACAAAGATCTACCTGCATTCAAACACACAGTCACTCAAACACAAAGATCTACCTGCATTCAAACACACACACATTCACCTGCATTCACAGACACCCTCATCCTAGTCCACTCAGTAAGAGCTGTGGATGTTTTAGCTCTTGACTTCATCACAAACTGCTGCTACGCACCACGAGTGCAGGAGCTCACAGTGATTCAACTCTCTTGAGCGTCAGTACGGAATTAGAGAAGTCATCATAGGTTCACATTTGAAGGTGATTAGTGGAGCCCAGTGTGGTGTCTGACTGATGGCTGCTCATCAAGGACTTCTACACGACACTGGGTGCCCTCTCACCTAACACTGGGTGCCCTCTCACCTAACACTGGGTGCCCTCTCACCTAACACTGGGTGCCCTCTAACCTAACACTGGGTGCCCTCTCACCTAACACTGGGTGCCCTCTAACCTAACACTGGGTGCCCTCTCACCTAACACTGGGTGCCCTCTCACCTAACACTGGGTGCCCTCTAACCTAACACTGGGTGCCCTCTCACCTAACACTGGGTGCCCTCTAACCTAACACTGGGTGCCCTCTCACCTAACACTGGGTGCCCTCTCACCTAACACTGGGTGCCCTCTCACCTAACACTGGGTGCCCTCTAACCTAACACTGGGTGCCCTCTCACCTAACACTGGGTGCCCTCTAACCTAACACTGGGTGCCCTCTCACCTAACACTGGGTGCCCTCTCACCTAACACTGGGTGCCCTCTCACCTAACACTGGGTGCCCTCTCACCTAACACTGGGTGCCCTCTCATCCAACACTGGGTGCCCTCTCACCTAACACTGGGTGCCCTCTCACCTAACACTGGGTGCCCTCTCACCTAACACTGGGTGCCCTCTCACCTAACACTGGGTGCCCTCTCACCTAACACTGGGTGCCCTCTCACCTAACACTGGGTGCCCTCTCACCTAACACTGGGTGCCCTCTCATCCAACACTGGTGTGAACCTCTTAGGCAGTTTGTGTGTGTGTGTGTAAGTGTGTGCGTCAGCTAATCTCAGCGTTGGTGGGTAAATCAAACACTTGGCATGCGCTGTCTGTGTGGATTAACCCCGGATATTAGCATAACTTTGATGTATTTGTGTCTTTCTGAGGAAATTACATTAATTAACATTAACATAAGCCACAAGCCACAGTAGTTAGTGCTAATTACTGCTTGATGAAGCTTTTAAAGAACAATCAACTTATTTAACTGAACACATTCGAGATACAAGATACCGTCCCCCCCACCCTTCATGTCCCCTGGCAGTACCACACTCTCTCTCACACACACAAACATACAGTCTTCAAACAAGCACACGTGAACACACGCACCCCCCTCTCTCAGACACACACACACACACACGTGAAACCCCCTCCATTCACTCACTCTAGCACACACTTCAGTGCACATTCAGTGTCTCTCTCTCTCTCTCTTTGTCCTGCCTGCCAGGCTAGCTGCCCAGACAAGGAGACAGGATGGTTCAGTTTGTCAGTGAACAAGAACAATTTGCTGTCTTTTGTTGGACATGTCATTACAATGACGGGATCTAAATTAAAGTGTGGGCTTATTAAAGCCAGTGTGCGTGTACATACGGATGAATGTGTGACTGTGTGTGTGTGTGACAGTGTGTGTGTGTGCGCGCACGCGTGCGTGTGTGTGTTGACACTGATCTGCCCAATAAACTCACTGTCCGTGACTAAGGGTGTGCTTTCTACAAGAAAGACACAATTGGCTGTGAAGACAACTGTGTTTTTATTGGCCCCTGGAACGCTCTCACTCTCATCATGTTAAAACCTCTGTGATTGGAGACGTGATGTTAAGCGACGTTTCCTGTGGGTTTGCATGCTGTGTGGAAATAATTGAGGATGGAGCTGTTAAATTGCTTGAAATGTCTAAATAACCAGTTTGTGGATGGCTGATTGGTTGCTGGGGAGGGTGCAGAGATAGCTGATTGGTTGCTGGGGAGGGTGCAGAGACTGGAGAGCGATGCAGAGCTCAGCGAGGTTGAGGTTGGAGAAAAGAAGCCTTTAGACATTAAAACATGTGTATCAACTGGTTGAACAACAGTAGTATGCGTGTAAATCCAGACTGGTTAGACTGTGGTAGCATAGCAGGCAAGGGGATATTAGAGCACATGTCTGTATCAGTACATAACAACTGTTCTGCTTTATATGAATGCATTTTGACCTTTTCTATTGCGTTTGAAATCAAGTGCACACACACACCTCCACACTCTCGAAGGGAGTATGTTAAATCCAGAACACTGTTGAAGGCATGTCAGAATGTGTGAGTGTGTGTGTGTGTGTGTGTGCAGACTGTGGAGCTATCATTACTCTGGTCAATACTGACATATGTGTATGTGTGTATCAGTGTGTGTGTGTATTGATCAGTGCATTGATGAAGGAGATGGGATAAGAGAGGGATAAGGATTAATTTGTGGTCCTGTTTAGACCACGTTTCTGTGAGGTCAAACAGCCAGCTCGGTCACTAGAAACACCCTCCCTACCTCCACCCCCACATCCAGGAAACACAGAGAAACACCCTCCCTACCTCCACCCCCACATCCAGGAAACACAGAGAAACACCCTCCCTACCTCCACCCCCACATCCAGGAAACACAGAGAAACACATCCACAAAACCCTGCTTGGAAAGGGTTACTGGAAAGACATCCAAACCGCTTGTGAGCTGACACTGCTGCGATGCTACGATGCTACGATGGTACAATGCTACAATGCTACGATGGTACAATGCTACGATGCTACGATGCTGCGATGCTGCGATGCTACGATGGTACAATGCTACGATGCTACGATGCATTTCCATGTGAATCTGAGCTGCATGTCAGAAGCATGTCGTTGTGATGGTCTGCATGGCAGAGCCTTGTTGCTAATCTGTATTTGTGTCTGCGTACCAACATCAGTCCTTTGAGTCTGGAAAGAAGCCTTGAGGCCCCAGTAATTCTTCTGTCCTTCCCCACCTCACCCCGGCCCTCGCCCGTGTGCCCCCCCCCCCCCCCACCCCCCAGGGTGTCCCGAGCTCTCTCATTATCGTCGTCATGGTAACCCCTCGACCGTTTGACAGCGGCGGGCTCTATCGCTCCGGACCCCCTCCCTAACCCCCCCTCACCCCCCTTCACTCACCCCCCCTCCCTTCCCCCTGTCTCCCACCCCCCCTCTCCTCTCCCAGCTCCTTTTACTGTAAAACATGTCTTCCGGACAAAATCATCCAATCAGAGAGGCACCAGGGTGACGGGTGATGGGCCTGCCTCCTGAGGTCTCTGCCTAAACGTCTGGAGCAATCACAGCCTGACCGCTCTTTCAGGTCGAGTCCCAAGTCCATCCGTCTGCTAGAAAAAGCACACGACTTTCAATTGCATACACACACACACACACACACACATATACAGGAACACATGTCCCCCCGCACCCCTCCCTCACCCACCCCCCCTCCCTCCCCCAGCCCCAATCCAGATTTTACAGACATGCGGAACGGTGGATGTTACTCCACCCCCAAATCTGCTGGCGTCCAATTAAACATGGGAATATTGATCTCATGCCTCCTTCCTGTGTATTACATTTTTTCCCTTTGAAAAACTGTGTATTTTACATGCGTACAACTCTACACACACACACGCACACACACACACACACACACACACACACACACAGGTCTACTGGGAGACACGTGTGAGCCTGCTGTTGTGTTCCCTTCAGGAGCTGCGTGTTGATCACATGTCATCATCCCTCGACTTCATAGGCCCCTCTTGATGATGTCAGCATGAGATGGACTCCCACCTGTGTGGCTGACATGCTGCTGTGGACCCCTGTACACACACACACACACACACACACAGGCACATGTACCCATACACCCTCCTTGTCCACCCCCCCTGCAATGTTTTAATCATGATAGTTTGTTTGTAATTACAAACATTCTGAGACTGCAATATCAAAGACCTTGATGGTATTCAGGCCTATGGGTATATGTTACTGCTTTTGAAAGCACACACACACACACACACACACACACAGATATATATATATATATATATATATACGCACACACACACACACGCATGGACACACACGGACGGGCACGCACACACACTTCAAAAGCACTCCCTCCTTTTTAGACTTGTCTGTGGCACGTTTGCATATACCTTGAAGGCCCTTCAATGTGAGCCGTAGGGTCAACACGAGGAGTGTGTGTGTGTGTGTGTGTGTGTGTGTGTGTGTGCTGTGTAGAGGTCTCCAGGGGCATGACCAGAACACAGGGCAGACCTTCCTCTTTACCCTCCCTCCACCCCCCCATCTCCCCCCCACCCCCCAGACCTTCAAGGAGCCAGACTACAAATATACCCACAACATGTGAGGCATGTTAGCCTTCAAGCAGGTTTTTTTAAGGTATTAGTGAATCAAACCAAGAATACAAACCACCATCAAAAACGAACAACCCTGTTTTCAATGTTTAATAACGTGTGACTTGCCTCATCTGCATTCGTACAGGAGGTGACTACTGTGGTGAAGGTTTTGCAGTTTTAGAGTGGGCATTTCATCATAGTTCAAAGATATTTCCCTCACATAATCTTTAATCCAGCACTATGCTGTTTACACTGTTCCTAGGAGATGAAGCAACATGGAACACTATAATGATGATATTGCATAGTTTATCCGTCATTACCAAACTCATCAGTCAGAATGCAGAGCCAAATTTAACTTCAGTGTATTAAGATCCAGACATTTAAGCTTCAATCCAACTGATAAGTAAGTATAATCATCTCTTATGACGGCAAACTCGCTCCTCTGCAAAATCATCCATCCAGTACAAAAAATAATAATAATTTTATAAGGGTATGATGAGGAAACCATCCAAGCAATGTCACAGCAAATCGCTTTCTCTCTCATTCTCTCTCTCTCTCTCTCTCTCTCTCTCTCTCTCTCTTTCAAGAAAAATTACAGTACATCAGAATGAGAGGGACCCAAAATCATCCCATTATTGTAAATGTCATATTCATTTTTGAAAAAAAAAAGTAAATAAACAAGCTTTTGCTAATTGCATCAGCCAGCGTTTTAATTTACCCAGTTCTCTTTTGGTACTGTGTTCTATATCTGTGGAATTTGATTGAAAATGAGACTTAAGCAATATGACTGAGTACTGCTGGTCTTCCATCAGTTGCCTTTCAGGGTCCTTCACTTGGCTGCAACTATCCAACTATGGGAGGTGTCCAGGATTCTCCATCTCATGATCCCGGCGTGGGAAACCTGGTGAGATTTGTGATTTCTACCAATGGCAAGGACACTGCAGTCAGTCCTTAAGATTGAAACTATCCAGACAGTATCTCCCCTCAGGCCTGTGTTGAGAGCACAGTATCTCCCCTCAGGCCTGTGTTGAGAGCACAGTACCTCCCCTCAGGCCTGTGTTGAGAGCACAGTATCTCCCCTCAGGCCTGTGTTGAGAGCACAGTATCTCCCCTCAGGCCTGTGTTGAGAGCACAGTATCTCCCCTCAGACCTGTGCTGAGAGCACAGTATCTCCCCTCAGGCCTGTGTTGAGAGCACAGTACCTCCCCTCAGGCCTGTGTTGAGAGCACAGTACCTCCCCTCAGGCCTGTGTTGAGAGCACAGTCTTCCCCTCAGACCTGTGCTGAGAGCACAGTACCTCCTCTCAGGCCTGTGCTGAGAGCACAGTATCTCTATCTCTAGAGCTATGGCTGCTTCCTATCCCACTGTCACAGAATAAACAGTGCCTGTATTTGGTTACAAACATATCTAACTGACAAAACAGAGCCAAAGGTTTAGCTTCAACAGAGACACAGAAAGCTCCAATCACAAGGTCAGCTGAATCTGTGGGAGCCTGTTTCAAGACTCTGAAACAACAGTTGACCTATAAAGAGCACTTGGACATGCCTACTTTAAAGGATACCTCCCATATTAGGCAATTTACTGCTTTGATAGAAAGAAACCATCAATTTGTCCTGACTCTTGACTGACTTTCTTTTTTTTTTGTACTCGCTGTGATTTATTGTTTTATGGTTGCTTGTTTTTCTACATGTACACTTGCACTTATAGCGGTTCATGTTGTTCATTTGCAACTTGTTTAACTACATGCTCCTATGGTTCTTCCCTTTGGCACTTATTTTGGTTGTTTACAATGTATGCTTCATGTTTTGGCTACCTGCAATGTTTTTGGGGCTATCTTGTTGTTATTATCAGTGACCTATGCACTTTGTAAAGCTCTCTCTTGGAAGTCGCTTTGGATAAAAGCGGCTGCTAAATGAATAATATATCCTTGTATCCTTCTCTTGTATCCTTGTATCCTTCTCTTTGCACTATCTGTATTTTTAGGTTAGATTGTAAATACTATTTACTACTTAAAACTACTTATATTTTATATTTGATTTTGTATTCTAAATTTAGTATTAGTATTAGCTAGACTTTGCTCCTTTTGTAAAGTTAGTCCACATATTTAAGTTTTAATATTCATATATGTTTAATGTATGCACCTCCCTGCCAAAGTAAATTCCTTGTTTGTGCAAACATTCATGGCGAAAAAAATCCCTTCTGATTCTGAATAAATGTAAATGTAAGAAGAATTGTCCAGTAAAAAGTTTTCCACTTACCCATTCACACTGGTCCATAGTCAGGGCTCTGATTCGGTTGAAGAGCTGCTTCAAAGTCTGTATGAATCATGAAAAAAAAGGTTTCTGCGAATGACCTTGTACATTTTATAACAGAAAAAATCTTTTTTTTTATGTCAAGACCTAGCCATGAAAGAAATGTGTTTTCAGTGGAGGTAAAGAACTGCCTAGCCTCTCCAGAGTCATTTTCATTCACAGATCAACACGGCAGCCTCGATAAACAAGATGCATGGGGAAAAAGTGAGACATATTTGATCGTAATACAGGATTTTTCCCCTGAATGAGTGGCGATCAAAGGAAGTGTGTGTCTGAGGGACTGTGTTGCCTCGAGCACTCAGGCATAAATTCAGAACAAATCTTATTTCTCGTACATGGTATTGCTTTAATTTCTACACTTGGCTACAAAGAGGAGGAGGGGGCCAAATTATGGGGAAATTACATAGAAGTGTTGCTCGTCTTCTATATAACCTTATTTTGGAATATATAATATACCACCTGTCCCTTCGGTTCTCCATAAAATCAGTTTTGTTTGAAAATGAAAAGCAATTTTCCTTGGGTTTATAATCCTTGGTAATAGTCAGCCATCATTTTTAATCTTTAGATGCATTTTAAATCCAAGCTGTAATGTCTTAACTCTCTGACAAGGTCAAATATCTTAGCAAATAAGGCTTAGGCTTTGTTTTATATGAAAGAATTACATGATTAATACCGAAGAATTAATCACGTCCCCTTCAGATTTCCCAGATTGAGTTTGTGAAGGATTACGGTGCCCTACTTTTTCACATGCATAGTTTGACATGGCAGTTTGTTTTGTACTACTGCTATAATATTTTTTAACTCTTTGCGTCCTTGATTGCTCCTACCTATAACAATAATTGGCCATTTTAATTTTGTTCAATGGTGGAATTTGAGAAGAATGGTGGAATTTGAGAAAAAAATAAAGAAATAGATGACGTCTCTATAAAGTACATTTTCATGATTGACATCAAACTCTGATGCTGGTGAGCGAACAGCATGATCATTTGGGTTAAAGTGCCGGTCACTCTCTCACTCCAGACTCCAGAAGGTAACAGTACGGTGTTCAACAGTCCTAACAACCACAAGTTCAAGAACCACACCTCAGCAGAACCAGCGCATCAGTTGCCCCCTCACGCCTCCTCACATCTCACCGTAGTCCAAGAGGGCATTTCTTATTCATGCGCAGTTTCAAAAACCGGGTAACACCCTCCCCTCCACCTCCCCCATTCGACCACGTCAAAACAAACACAGATTTATCCTTCTTCTGATTCATGAAGGTATAGCAGCCCGTCGGAGCGTCCCAGCATTCACATACACCTGCTACTGATGAAGGGCAGACGTGTGGATGTATTCATTCAAAACCCGCTCACGTATTTACTGTTCTCCATAAATCTAAAAGCACTTGGGATGCGGACTTTGTGTTTGTCTGCCCTCACGTTCCCTCTACAAACTGTCTGCATGAAGATAAGTCGTTTGTGAATTGCTTGACTATATGTATATTCTGATGGTTTTTCTTCCAGTATTCCGACCTAAATGAAAATGGCCCGTGGATGCATTCTGGTAGCGCAGCACAAACGCAACGTGAAGACACTTGCTCGCCTGTGGTTTCAGTAATGATGCTGTATATAATTAGTCTGTGGTTATTTAACAGACCCGTTTCACTTGAGCTGTCACTAAACCTGGTGTCCTATCTGCTTAAAATACATTTACATACAAAGGCGGAAAATACCGGCAACAATCAATCCTAACGTCTTCATTCGGTTTCCTTTTTACTGAGCACGTCAAAAATGGCGCCTGTATGCATGTGAGAGCTCGTGGTTATCGTATATGACTGACAGAGTTTGACCCCGTAGAGTCCGTTTTGTTTATAATCCATTTGAAAACGTCCACATGCAGCACCTAGCGTGTAGTCAGGCCAGGAGGCCGCTGTGTGGATGACAGGCATTACACAATGTAAATGTTTCAGAAAAACTCTACGTGGGATCATTGGAAATGTTTAAAAATGCATGGGGTTCAGCAGGATAGCCTGCGCGCGCACACACACACACACGCTCGCACACACAGACGCACACACACACACACACACACCGTGCGCCCGGCTCGTTCTGATATGATCCGTCAGAACTCATTAAGGCGCTAAAACATATTTCCAACTGACAACCGCGGTCTCCATTAGAAAAGCGCAAATTATTGTTGAAAGATATTCCCCCCACCTGCACAGTGATTTGCATGTGATTGGAGCGATCAGTTCAAATGAGAGAGCTTTTGCTCACTTTAGAAATGCATGGCACATCACCAGATCTGTGTGGGGGGAAGGCTCTAAAATGTAAACTCAGCTTTTTAACCGCCGCTTCTGTGAAGCTAATGTGACCTCAGGGATGATTGACAGGTTTTGGTTCCGCCCCCTGCCTGTTTGAGTGTGATGCTATTGGCTGAGGAGCATCTGATCTGATTCCTCATTTATAAAAAAAACTTAAATTGAAGATTGTAAGCTAAATTGAGGTGATAGAAATGTGATCTGTTTAAGCTTTGTTGTTGAGGATGTGAAGGGCAAAGACAATTCCTCCCTACCTCTCTCTCTCTCTCTCTCTCTCTCTCTCTCTCTCCCTCCCTCCCTCCCTCCCTCCCTCCCTCCCTCCCTCCCTCCCTCCCTCCCTCCCTCCCTCCCTCCCTCCCTCCCTCCCTCCCTCCCTCCCTCCCTCCCTCCCTCCCTCCCTCCCTCCCTCCCTCCCTCTCTTTCTCTCTCTATTTCTCTCGCTCTCTCTGTCTCTCTGTCTCAGACCATCCGTTTGTCTGACTCTGGTCATTAAAAGTCTTCATGAAGCTGTCTGGAGATCCTTCAATCAGAGGAGAAGAGGGCCACCGGATGAGAATCCTAGCATATGCCAGTCAGCCTGTCTCTCTGATGGAGAGGAAGAAGTATTCCTACTGCGAATCCTGGACACACACACACTCACACATATACACACGCACACATGCACACACACACATGCACATACACACACACACACACACACACTATGCAGCTAGCCGTAAATGAGCCTCTTCATTGTTTTGCGTGTGATTAAGGCAGAGAGACATCAAGTCACTGTCATTGGCAGGCTTTGTGTGTTCTCCATGGCGTTCTTGTAAATGAATGTCAGCTTGCTTTACCCCGCGTGGGCCCCATGTCCTCGATCGATACTTCATTAGCCTGGATTGTCTTGTGTCCATGCAACCTTGAAGCTGTTCCTTAATTACCCCTGCATTAGTGCCTGAACCCAGCTGTGGACGGCTAGACCCAACAAACCTGCCCTCCTGACCACCCCCTCCTCCACACACACACACACACACACACACACACACACACATTGCCTAGAGGCTGTGGAGAGGGAGAGAGGGTAGAAACAGAGGTGAGAGGGAGGGGGGCAGAAGGGTAGGGGTGGATGGGGTTGCAGATCTTGGATAAGAGTATGGGTAACACGCATGGAGATGTAATGTATTGGTAACACGCAAGTCACAAGAAAGTATTGGTAACAAGATAGTTTGTTGTTTTAAGACACATTGAATGAAGAGAGAGTGCTGGGATGGGGGTGTGGTTGCAGGCAGATATGGAACTGTTGATTCCATCCATGATAATGTCTGCTTTGTATGGCATGGGCCAGACCGGTCAAGGAATCATTCAGGAACAAGAACGGCCACGCAGAACACTGAAGATTCTCGAATGTCAACAACCTTGGCATTTTGATTGTGTGTGTGTGTGTGTCTCACACAAAAAACAGCACAAATCTAATCCTTTCTATTCACGGCCAGAGAGCGAGGGGTGGAGGGAGAGAGGGGCAGAGAATGAGGGGGAGAGAAGGGGGGGTGGTTGGGAAGAGAGCGAGGGGGGGGGGTAGAGAGCGAGGGGGAGGTAATGGAGGAGGAAAAGAAGAAAAAGAGCAGCACATATAAATCTGATTTCTTTGCTTGTGCTCAGTCTCAGTGTGGGTGAAATCTGGATAATTCAGAATTAATGGCTATCAAGGTGGCATTTTGTGAGAGAGGGGGAGAGAGGGAGAGAGAGAGTGAGAAAGGGAGTAAGCTAAAAGGAGAGACAAAGGAGAGGAGGGGTGTGGAGGGGAGGGTTGGAGAGGAGAGAGAATCAAATAGGAAGGGGGGGGGGGACAGAAGGGAGGATGAGGAGACACTGGGGTGGGAGGGGGTGCAGTCAAATGGCACTCATGACAAATGACATCTCCTGTCCTCCAGTCTCCTCTGCTCAGCCCTGTGATTTGTCATCTCTATTTCTGACATCCCTCATCCCACTATCAAATCACACTGACACAATGATATTTTCTAATTCTCTTCCAGCCTAGGAGCAACACCACAATAATGCTGCAAGCATGCAACTCCTTCTCTCTCTCCTTCTGTCTCTCTCTACCTCCTCTCTCTCTGTCTCTTTCTCTCTCTCTTTCTCTCTCTCTCTCTACCTCCTCTCTCTCTGTCTCTCTCTCTCTCTCTCTCTCTCTCTCTCTCTCTCTCTCTCCTTCTCTCT
>NC_140368.1:1465000-1467500 GCF_054491055.1 Hypomesus nipponensis
TTATGCTTCTGACATCAGAGATGCAGGTTGTCATGGTTACAGGGTCAGGAAAAATCCCCCCCCCCCCCCCCCAACATCCCTCAGTCGTCCAGGCTTTGCTGATGTCACCAGTGAAAATATGAATTTAAGATACAGGTCAGGGGATACCTAGCGGGGAGCTGAGCAGAAAACAGGCAGTATGGTCCTGTGACCATCTTGTGTTCAAAACGTCCTTGAAATTCAAAACATTTCAATCTGAAAGAGATTTGTCACCCAGACGCATCTCAGCCTTTCTCCCTTTCAGGTGCAGTTAGACTGTTTCAAAAACACATCAGTGAATACCTAAGCAGAGAGAGCGAGGAGAGAGGAGAAGGGACCTTCTGTAAGGAGCAGAAAAGGAGCGCAGGAGAAGAATGGGTGTTTTCTAAGGAGATGGATGTAAAAGAAACACACTTCAGCTATTAGAAATGCATGGTTTCATCAAGTATCTACATTTCAATACTAATTCTAAACCATCAAGATATTACTTTTTGTGCTTGTTTTTAATGAGGCATTTTTTTGTTTGTTCAATAGACAAATGGAAAGGCATTAGTAGGATGATGGGGCTTTAGATTGTAAAACCTCTCAGTGTCCATTAAAAGCTTCTCTCATTTCTTTGACAGCATTTCTTTAAGCTTTACATTTATCTTCTGTTTGTCTTTATTTTTTTTATCGAAAGATTTTACATCTCAACAAATTCTCGTGGTTTTGGCAGCTTGTTTTGTATTTTTTGTTGATTGTTGATGGGATATTCACTCTGCTGAAATGTGCTCGCATGTCACATGGATTAATCTTGTTTTTGTTTTGTGGTAAAAATCTGAGAATTTGCTCCATATAACATTGTAATAATTCTTTGAACAATGTTGTATAATGTTTTGGTTCTTATCTTAGTTTTCTATTTGATTGTTACAGAGAATGTGGATACAAAAAAAATATTAACACGTTGCACTTATTAAAAAAACATTGTTTTTATAAATGTACATGCCTTTACAAATAAAAAATTGAAAAGCAAATTAATTATAATTTCTACTACAGAATTTATAAAGAAAATTTAAAATAAAAAATTAAACATTTAAAATAAATAACATTTACATATACATTTCTATATTTTCCATCACGTTTTTCAAATAGTTACACGACAAAAAGTGCATACAAACGACCACAAAATATATAAAAGTGTTGCAGGTTGAAGACAAAATTCTTTACCTCAGAAATATTCTAACGTATGAATCAGTAACATTAACACAGACAGCATGCCTTGCCTAATTGCCTTTTGATAATTCTGATTGATTATTGATCCCCCATCCAGCTTGGCCCTGTCCTCAGTTCCCTCATGATGCTCTGTGCTGAACACTCTCCACCTCTTATTCTCCCTCTTAACACGTTTTTACGACCCAGGTGCTTTCATCTTTCCTCTTAAGTTTAACCCTCCTCTGACCTTTCTGTGTCTGGGTTTTATATGGTGTGTCCGGGGACCAGCCCGGCGCGCTAGCCAGCCCCTGACCCAGCCTGCTGTAGGTGGAGGCCCTACATCGCTACACTCCCTCGATCCCAGCGCACCCCCACACTTCTCCTGCCCCCTCACTACCCCCTCCTCATTGTTCACGCCGGCGACAAAAGACTTCCTGGTCTTTCATCCCCTCAGCAGGCTTTGTCCATTGCCGAGTCTTTTTTTGGCATCGATGCAAAACATGAACTTCAACCAGCTCACGGGCACCAGAAAACAATCGAGTAAACGTTTCTCCCGATCCGATACACTTAAGCTGACGCAAAGTTAAAGTCTGGTTAGTTCGCTTTAACGACCTGGGGCTCTGCTGGCTGGGCTGGGGGGCGCGGGCTGGGGGGCTCGGGTGTAGAGAGGAGGAGGGAGTGGACAAGCAGGGTGGGAGACAGAGCAGAGCGAGCGAGAGACAGAAAGACAGAGAGACATAGAGAGAGAGAGAGAGAGAGAGAGAGAGAGAGAAGAAGGTACAACAAGTAAATGTACCCTCCTCTCTCTCTCTCTCTCTCTCTCTCTCTCTCTCTCTCTCTCTCTCTGTCTCTCTCTCTCTCTCTTTCTCTCTATCTCTCGCTCTCTCTGCTGTTTCTCTCTCTGTTTCTCTCCCTCTCTCTCTTGCTGTCTCTCTGTCTCTCTCGCTCCCTCACACACACACACATATACACACTTGTGCTCTATCTCTCTCCTCTCACCTTTATTTTCTGTTTCAACAAAAGCAGGATTACTGCGAGAGAAAGGCTTGCGTTTGTTTGTGGGCAAGTTAAGCTTTTTCGGGGGGCCAAGGGTGTCCCCTCTAAACAGTCCACCCAGGGATGAGGGATAATTGTCCATCCATCGAGTGACAACCAACAGTCTCATTACAGATGGAGATTGGTCCCGGTATAGAATCTCACTGAACATCAGAATGCAAATTCAAAATGGAGACTGACCTCTCTTTGTGTGGTCGGACAGAGTGGGTCATTAGTATTTTGTCGGGCCTTTTTA